>NC_081852.1:44109117-44331617 GCF_963259705.1 Myotis daubentonii
CCCGCACTCTCCAGTGTGGACAGCAGTTTCACCCCCAAGTCCCCTCGCACCTCGCAGCTACCCGGGGGAGAAGGCCGGGCTGGTGGCACCCGCCCCACTTCGGAGCTGCAGGAACTTGGGCTCGGAGAAGCGAAGCGACTGGCTCTCGGCCACGCGGGCGGTGGGTGAGCTGGGGTGGGGCCCGCGCCCCACGTCCGGGGGCCTGCGCGGTCCCGAGGCAGGTCCGCCGCCCACGGAGCGGGCAGCCGAGGGCCGCGCCAGGACAGTCGGGGGACCCCACCAGCACGAGCGCCGCCGCTCAGCCAGTCCTCCCCGGCGCGCTTCCGGGTGGGACCACGTGACTCCCCACGTGACCGCCTGTCCGGCGGCTCGGGGCGGCGCAGTGGGCTCGGGTGGGATGTTCCGCCCTGCCGCCCCCGTCCCCTTCCTGTTGTCGTTGAGCGGGGCGCCCAGGCCCAAAGCATCGGGGGCGCCGCCCTCAGCGCTCAGGGCCGCGTCCCGCACTGTGCCCGCCGGTCCCCTGGCCTCAGTCCCAGCGGTGCCCATGGAGGCACCGGGAACAGCCCCATTTCGCAGAAGAGGAAGCCGGGGCCTAACGATAACCGCTTGCCGCGGGGGCCCGGTTGGGTGAGCAGCCAGGCCCCTGGCTCCGGGCTGGCCCTGGCCCACGGACGGGCTTTGCTTCTGGGCGGCGCTTCAGCCCCGGCAGGAGCCGCCGGTTTCCCTGGCCTCCTGGGGAGCGGACAGCCTGCGGGAGGGCCCAGCTGCCCCCACGGGCACCCGGGAATTTCTTCGTCCATTGCGGGGAGGGGCCTTCCCATTAGGGGCTTTGTTTTGAACCCGAGTTTGCAAGATTTCCTTAAATTGTGTGTGTACTTGTAGAGGCTGAAGGCGGGGAGAGCGGAGGAAGGTTATGGAAGGGACTAGTCCCCACCCAAGTCACCCCTCAGTGTCCTGGAGTCTCTCATGGGAGCTTTGAGCGCAGCCCATGAGGGGGCGACTGTGTGGGATACAGCAGGTAGAGCACCCCTTTCCCCCGTCCCCGCCAAAGGCAGGGGCCAAGAATTAATGCTCCACCACCTTCAGACAAAGCAAGCATCACTCCTGCTCCCCTTCCTCCATGCACTGCCCCTCCCTGGCAGCCCACCTTAGGGCCGGAGCTCCCCCTCCATAGCACAGAGCCCACCGCAGGCACTGTCTCCCGTCCACAGTCCACAGCTGAGGTCTCCGGCTGTGCACTCTTTATCCTGTTATTCCACTCACCATGTTTCTCTTTGGTGTCAAACTCTTCATAAGCATGAATTTCAGTGATTGAATAAATCTCATCAAGTGGATTTGCTGCTATTTATTCTCTGCGCCCCCCCCCCCCCCCAGTCCATTTCCCATCAGTAGTGTATGAGGACTCCACTTTCTCTACATTTTCGCCAAAGCTTGTTGTCGTTTTCTAACAGCCATCCTCATGGGTGTGAAGTGGTATCTCATGATTTTGATTTGTATTTCTCTAATGACTAATGACGTTCAGCATCTATTCATGTGCGTTGCAGCAATTTATATGTCTTCTTTGGGAAAATGCCTACTCAAATCCGTTGCTCATTTTAAAATTAAGTTAATTCTCTCTTTATTATTAGTGTTAAGAGTTCTTTATATATTCCGGACACAAGTGCTTTATTTGATACATGATTTGCAAAAATTTTCTCCCATTATGTGTTTCTTAAAAATCTTTGTTGTTGAAAGTATTACATATGTACCCCCCCCCATTGACCTCTTCCAACCTGCCCCCACCACCTGCCCCAGGCCTTCACCACCCTATTGTCTCTGTCCATGGGCTATGAATATATGCATACAAGTTCTCTGGTTGATCGCTTCCTGCCCACTCACCCACCCCCATCTTCCCTCTGAGATTCTTCAGTCTGTTTCATGCTTCTATGTCTCTGGATCTATTTTGTTCATCAGTTTATTTTGTTCATTAGATTTCACACGAGTGAAATCATGTGATACTTGTCTTTCTCTGACTGGCTTGTTTCGCTTAGCATAATACTCTCCAGGTCTCTCCATGCCATCTCAAAGGGTAAGAGATCCTTCTTTTTTACAGCTGCATAGTATTCCATGGTATACATGTACCACAGCTTTTTTATCCACTCATCTACTGATGGGCACTTGGGCTGTTTCCAGATTTTAGCTATTGTAAATTGTGCTGCTATGAGCATAGGGGTGCATAAATTCTTTCTGATTGGTATTTTTCAGTTTCTTAGGATATCCTAGAAGTGGGATCAATGGGTCAAATGGCAGTTCCATATTTAATTTTTTTTAGGAAAGTCCATATTGTTTTCCATAATGGGCGCACCCATCTGCATTCCCACCCACCGTGTACTAGGATTCCCTTTTCTCCACATCCTTGCCAACACTTGTCATTTGTTGATTTGTTGACGGTAGCCATTCTGATAGATGTGAGGTGCTATCTCATTGTTGTTTCAACTTGCATCTCTCTGATGATCAGTGACTTTGAGCATTTTTTCATATGTCTCTTGGCCATCTGTATGTCCACTTTGGAAAAGTGTCTATTTAGTCCTTTGTCTATTTTTTAATTGGACTGTTTGTCATCCTTTTGTTAAGTTGTATGAGTTCCTTATATATTTTGGATATTAACCCTTTAGCAGATGTACCATTGCCAAATATGTTCTCCTTTTTCATTTTGTTGATTGTTTCTTTTGCTTTGCAGAAGCTTTTATTTTAATGTAGTCCCATTTGTTTATTTTCTCCTTAGTTTCTTTTGTCCTAAGACAGGGGTGGGCAACCTTTTTGTGAGTGTGTGCCAAAACCAGCAAAATCTCTGACTCAAAATTCTTCCGCATGCCAACCCTAATTTTTTGAGAACATGTTACACCTACTTGATATCTCTTAAGGTGTATGTAAGTGAAGAACCTTGAAGAAATAATAAAATTCATTCGAGCGACTAAAACACAGTATATGATAATGAAAAATACATTTATTTTTTAATGTATACATGTTATGTAAAATTATTTATTTATCTAAGATGCACCTACACTGAATTTATCTGAAAAATAAAAAAGTCGATATTAAGAAAAAATTGTAAATGGAAGATTATAAGAGAGGGTTTCACGTGCCAGCAAAAATTACTGGCGTGCCATGTTTGGCACACGTGCCAGGGGTTGCCCACCCCTGTCCTAGGAGATGTATCCACACAGATATTGCTATGAGAGATGTTTAAGATTTGGCTGCCTAGATTTCTTCTAGGATTTTTTATGGTTTCACAACTTACATTTAAGTCTTTTGTCCATTTTGAATTTATTCTTGTATATGGTATAAGCTGACGGTCTAATTTCATTTTTTTGCATGTGTCTGTCCAATTTTCCCAACATCATTTATTAAAGAGACTGTCTGATCCCATTGTATGCTCTTGCCTTCTTTGTCAAATATTGAGCGTAATGGCCTGGGTTGATTTATGGAGTCTCTGTTCTATTTTATTGATCTATATTCCTGTTCTTGTGCCAGTACCAGACTGTTTTGATTACAGTGGGTTTGTAGTATAACTTGATACCTGGTATTATGATCCCTCCAACTTTGTTCTTCTTTCTCAAGATTGCTGTGGCTATTTGGGGTCTTTTTTGGTTCCATATAAATTTTTGGAGTATTTGTTCTAGATCTGTGAACCATTATGTGTTTTGTCTTTTTACTTATCACTTGTAGCACAAATGTTTTCAATTTTTATGTAATCCAATTTATCTATTTGTAATTATGTGCAGGTTTTTGTGCCAATGTAAGTTTTTATTTCACTTGGATAAACACCTAGGAGTGGGATGGCGGGACTGTATGTAAAGTGTATGTAAAGTTTATATTAAGCCGTTGAACTGTTTTCCAAAGTGCATGCACCATTTTATATTCCCTTTACAATATTGAGAGTTTTAATTGCTTTGTAGTCTCCTTAGCATTTGATGTTGCCTTTTTCTAACTTTTGCCATTCTAATAGGTATGTAGTTTTTATGTATGTATGTCATTGTGGTTTTAATTTCCATTTTCCTAATGACAAATGATGCTGAACTTCTTTTCATGTGCTTGTATGCCATCTATATCTCTTCTCTGGTAAAGTATTCACATCATTTGCTCATTTTTAAAATTGGATTGTCTTGCTTATTATTTATATGGTTTCTTTATATATTTGGATACAAATCCTTTAACAGATCTATTTTGCACTTTTTTTTTTGCAGTCTGTGGCTTTGTTTTTTCACTTTCTTCACAGGGACTTTCAAAGAATAGAAATCTTTGTGTTTTTTTGTGTGTACTGTCTAAAAAAATCATTGCCTAAGCCAGGGTCACAGTTTCTCCTGTATTTTCTTCTAGAAGTTTTATAATGTTAGGTTTTACCTTTATGTCTATGATCCATTTCAAGTTGATTTTTGTAGATGGTATAAGAGAAGGGTTCATTGTTTTGCATATAAATATCCATTTTTTCTAGTTCCATTTGTTGAAAAAATATCCTTTCTCCACTGAATTACTTTGACACATTTATCTCAAATCAGTTGTCCATATATGCATGAATCTATTTCTGGAGTGTCTATTCTGTTCATTAAATATGTAAGGATTCAGGTCACATTAAGGATTTTACTGATTTTTCTCAATAGCTTTTGGTTTCATCAATTTTCATTGGTTCTCATTTCCCTAATTCTGTACTGATATTTACTATTTCCTTTCTTCTGTTTACTTTGGGTTTAATTTACTTTTCTTTTTAAATAATTTCTTAAGCTAGAAACTGACCTGATTTGAGATCTTTTGTCTTTTCTAACAATGAAGTTTACTGCTATAAAATTCTCTCAAGGTTCTGCTTTATCAGCACCTACAATTTTTGATATATTTTAATTTTTAAATAGTTCAAAATACTTTATATATATTTTTATTTTTTTGACCCATGGGTTATTTAGAAATGTATTATTAATTTCCAAATATTTGGAGGTTTTCAGGATATCTGTAGATTTCTATTTCAAGTCCATCAGCTCAGAGAATATGCTTTGTATGACTTGAATCTTTTACATTTACTGATGGCCTAGGACAGTGATGGCGAACCTTTTGAGCTCGGCGTGTCAGCATTTTGAAAAACCCTAACTTAACTCTGGTGCCGTGTCACATATAGAAATTTTTTGATATTTGCAACCATAGTGAAACAAAGATTTATATTTTTGATATTTATTTTATATATTTAAATGCCATTTAACAAAGAAAAATCAACCAAAAAAATGAGTTCACCTGTCACCTCTGACACGCGTGTCATAGGTTCGCCATCACTGGCCTAGGATATGGTCTATCTTGGAGATGCCCATAGCAACCTTCGAGGCCAAGTGCTGAAGATGGCAGAGAACTCACAGCTTCTGGATCCCCAAAGGACTACATGGAGCAGAACCGCTGCCCACCTTAGTCCCACTACCACCAACTGAATTTCACATGACCTGTGAGCAAGAAATAAACTTCAATTGTGTTAAGCCATTGAGAGTCTGAGGCTTACCTGTTATTACAGCTATTAGTTAATTTATGAGAGACAATGACATCTAACTTGAATAATAAAATTTAATTTCCATTTAGAGTACTTGAAGCAAGCTTGTGGGGGAGAGGGGGGAAGGGTAGGGCAGCACACCATGAAATCAAAGGTTCCCAGCATGTGTTAGTTCATCAGGCAATCAGTCTTAAGGTCAAGGACAACAGTGACCTCCCTTTCCCCACAGAACACCCTGAGAACAGAAAGTTAGAGTATTCACATTTTATTACTTACAGAACATTACCTCAATATATAAACTACCTCATGAACCCAAGCCTCTGCAATCATCAGGTTCATATAAACCTTAATATATTCTGTTTTCTGGAAGGAAATATTAACACCTGTTTAAATCCCCTGCACAGAGAAGAACCTTTCCCTGGGAGGTGTTCCTGCACTCATTTTGCCAACTTCCAGATCAATAGAACTAAGGTTTCTTTTTGCTTCTCCCGAAAATATAATTTATTACATAACATTTACAACTTAAAAAAGAATCCTAGAAGATTTTTATGAGTAATAATTAGAAGAGTAATGTTGGTGATGTCTGTGCTGGGTGCATGAGACAGTGGGAGTTATTCATGAGCTGGTCATTTGGGACTTGTCAGCTCCTCCCAAATGTTCGTAGAGCTCCCAGGGGCTGCTCTGGTGTTTGGAAGGAAGTGGGTGCCAAAGCGTTTGATTTGCTCTCTTTTGGTGTTTTGGCTTTCTTGTTTTGGAGTGATATTTATGAATACTACCCATAGGACAATGATTAGTGGACTTGTTATTTAGTTTGGGAAGGTGAAGAGAAACTTCCAAACCTCTGGGTGGTGGAGGGAGGAGGAGCAGGGCTAGCCGAGGCAGCATGCATGGGTGCTAACTGGCTCTGCCACTTACCTTCAAGACTTAGAATATCAAAACTCATCACCTGCGGTGGGTAGTGGTGGTGGGAGTGGCCGTTTAAATTATTCTATAGAAAAACACACACGGAGGGGAGCAGACTAGGAGGACCACTGGTGGGCCAAGTTGAGCCTGGATTCAAAATTCTATAGTCAGTTTTGGTCATAGCCCGACTCACTACTCATCCGAGTTGTTAGCTGGCTACCCCAAACCCGAGATCAACTGTCCTGGGTGAAGCCACTACTAGAGTTGTCTGTAGACACACACAGGATGTTAAGAAAGCTAGCTGTGGGCATAACAGAGATGAGAAAAAGGTGGCCATAACTAGTCCAATAAGCGAGAAAGGAAGTACAATGCAATGAGAGTAGGTTTTGGAATCCAACAGATCTGGGTTCAAGCCCCAGTCCTGCCCTCTGCTTATCCAGATGGCCTGGATGGATTACTTCTCTGGTCCTCTGGTACTCACTGCCCAGGACTGGGATAGAAAGGCAGTACGGGAGCCTTTGTGTTCCTGTTAGTGGAACTGAAAGGGAGTGCTTGTAATGTTCTAGTTGTTTGGGCCTTATAATGACTGCTTCTCTTTGAGAACCCTGACTATCTTATGTTTAATTCTGGCTCATCTTATGAAAAGACTGCAAACATTTCTACAACCAAAACTGAATTTCCTCTCAGTACAGCAGATCTCCCTGGGCTCCAGGATGAGGACAGAGTGGCAGGCAGAGGTGAGGCTGTGGGACTGGAGAGTAAGTTAGTAGAAGTGAGCAATTGGCAGTGTCCAGGCTGGGGCAGTGGTGTGAGGTTGGGAAGAAGGGGAAGTAGAGGAAGCCATGCTCCACAAATGTTTATGCCCTTTCTTCCCTTGCCTTTTCCAAGCCATATCTCTATTATTTTTGGTTGCTCTATTGATATTTCAAATGCTTGAAGTCCTTCCCTGTTCCAACATTTTTATCCACCTGGTTGGCCTTTGCTTCTGCAGAGATTAAACACTCCCTTTTGTTTTCAGAAATAAACCCCAGGAGGCTGCAGAGCTGGAGGGGCTTCTCAGGCAGATTCCACCACCATCTCTGACCTGCCAGGGCTGTAGGGTTTGGCCCACCTGCCCGGGAAGAGGCTGGGGCTGCAGAGGGAAAGTGAGCCTTGGGAATGATGATCTGCGAGTCCTAGGCCTGTTGCCCTGTCTGGTATTTTCAAGCTTTTCTCCATTTGGCGATAATGCCAACATCCCGCAGCTGCAGTGTTTTCAGGGCACGAGAGGAACTGGGACACTCTCTCCAAATAACAATGAGAATTTGTTCTGAGCCTTTGCGATAAGAAAGGAGAAAGAAAATCATTCCTAGAGGCAGAAGGAGCATAAAATCATCTCCACAAGACAGAGTTTTCATTACCCATTATCAGGCGTTCAAATAAGCACTTTGGAAGCCCATCTTTCGGTTTAAAATAAATGGTTCTTAAGTCTTAGGTTATCTCAGCCATGTCTTGTTTTAGGAGGAAATATCTGATCGGGGAGGCTGGTGGGTGAGCTCTTTTGTCCTGCCCTGCCTGGCAAGCTGCTCCGTGATGTGGATGGTGGTGCTGAATTCTGCCCCAGGCTCTCTTTAGTGGGAAGTGTGATAGGGGAATCCATTGGAAGGAGGCATCCCTCCTGACTGAGTCATCACCCCCACACTGAAATGAAAAATCCCGGATAGATGCGGTGTTTTAAAATCTCTATCGGATGTGATTTTATATTGAGTTTCTTGGTTTTCTTTGAACAATGCAAATACTTCTTCTGTGATTTAGTTGCAAAGTTAGAGTTGCAGGACTCCAGAAATAAATCTCAGTGAACCTTTCTCTCTTTTAATTAACTTGAAAAAGCAAAACCTCTTAGGAGCCACGTTAAATACACAGAGAAAGACAGAAGAAGCAAGAACTGCCTGTTTTCCCCACGTGTAGAGGCTGAGTGAAGAATCAGCACTTACAGAAAGTGCACTCGGTGGAGCTTTGGGGGTCCTGGCTGGGCTGAATTAACAGAACCTAGAAGAGGTGAAGGGGTGAGTCTGTGAGCTGGGCAGCCACTGAGCTTGGTGGTTAAATGAACAAGCTTTTGATTCTTCTGAGCTCAGCAAACCATTGCCCTGGGTGATCTGGGAACGCTCTGGACCCTCTGCATGAATTACAGGAAAAACAGGGGCTACTGTGTCTGTAAAGCAACCTAGCCCAGGGCCTGCCTGCAGGCACCTCAGGTAGCTCTGGTGTTACCAAGGGCCCTGCCCCTCCGCCTGCGCCCCCTTTGGGGGAAACAACCGTTTGGTCTCTCATTTCTCCTTTTCTCTCTCTTCTCACTTGGGGCTGTCACTTCTTTCCCCTCCTTTCTCTCTCCATCCTCTCAGAGCTGAAGCTTCAGGGGGAGGTGCCTGTTTCCAGAGAAAAGGGACCCTCTGAGTTACCCCAAGGCTGCATGTCGGGGTCCAGCCTCCCTCTCCCCAGCTGCTTCTAGGCTGAGCTACCCGCTGACTGGGCCCAGCTCATTCCCGTCTCCCCTCTTGCTGTACCTCCTGTGTGCTGTTCCTTCTGTACCTAATAATAAGCCTGTCAAAACCACACCCGCTCCCTTCCTTACACAGAAATGAGCCTGCCAGCTTCCCTCTCCCAACTCCCAGTTCTTCAAGCTGAGAACCCTCCACGCCCTCTCCCGGTTCATCCTCCTCCTGCCTCTCACCTACTGCTCACTCTGCAGACTTGGCCCTCGTCCTTCTTTAACTCCTTGGCATCTTGGGCAGTTTTCCTGGCCTCTGGCCTCAAAGACCCTGCTTCTCCCCTCCATTCTCAGCCTTTCACAGTTCACTCCCCTAGTTGGAACCCTGTGACATTGACAAATATCTCCTCCTTTTAAAAGAGCATCATTCATGTCATTTATCCTGAGATAGAAAATCACATCCACAGAAAAGGAAGGAATTTCAGCCACGGATTGTTTGCAAGGACCCCACAGCCCAGACAGAAGGTCCTCATGATGAACTTCAACTCACTCCACTTGCTCCTGTCCACCTGGGCGCTTCCCACCAACCATCCCAGTTTCCCCTTCAGTCCTGCTCTGGATCCTGCCTTCCCCGGAATGACTAACTGAAAGCTGTGTTCACTGCTCAGATGAGTTGGTCTGGGACAAGGAGGACCTGGTCGTGTTTAGTGACCAGATTGAATTTCTGCCTAGTGAATGCACTGAGAGGCACACAGCTACTAGTGAAGAGGCAGGAAGATTAGATTCAGTGGTATCTTAAGGCGAGAACCTTTGGTTTACACCTCTTTTTTATTTTTAATGGTTTTGGCCAACCAAACCATTAAGGGATTATCCTTAGTAAATATTCTTTAGAATTTGAGGCAAGTCTAATTGTTTATTTATTGTTGTGTGTGTACATGTGTGGTGATAGTTCAGTGTGTGTGTGTACATGTGTGGTGGTGGTTTGGTATGTGTGTGTGTGTGTGTGTGTGAGTGTACATGTGTGGTAGTGGTTTGATATGTGTGTGTGTGAGGGTATACATGTGTGGTGGTGGTAGTTTGGGGTATGTGTGTATGTGTATGTGGACATATGTGGTGGTAGTGGTGGTGAACTGTGTGTGTGTATGTGTGTGTGTGTGTGTGGACATGTGTGATGGTGGGGTGTGGTGTGTGTGTGTATGTGTGGTGGTAGTGTGGTGGGGTGTGGTGTGTGTGTATGTGTGGTGGTAGTGTGGTGTGTGTGTGTGTGTGTGTGTGTGTGTGTGTACATGTGTGGCGATGGTGTGGTGTACTTTCTCTTTGTACCGAAACTCTCCCTCACAGCCGCATGACGGATGATGATTGCTTTTTGTGGTGCCGACTACATTGCTCTCCACTCAATGTATATTGTTACCCGACTCCCAATCCAACCCTGGGGGAATCTGGATTCACAGAGGAATTGAGCCTTCTTATAAAATCTGGAGTATGATCGCAATTTTACTTTTGAAGCACTGGCTTCCCAGAGGAGTAGCCAGTGATTGATGCCACTGTCAGAAACCCAGATGCACACGCTCATACATCAGCCGGGAAATGACACAAAGAGCTCACCCATCAGCCAGGGCTGACTCACCCACTTGCTCCCCTCTGGGAAGAGAGCTCATAGGAAACCCAGTGCAACAGCAGGGAGCAGGCAAGAAAAGGAGTGTGCTGGTGGTGCGGCGTGCTTTCTCTTTGTGCTGAGACTTTGGAAGAGGATGGGGCTCTCAAGGCCCACCAGGCTTTGGTCCTTGCTCAGATTCTGAGGGCAGCAGCCACGGGCTACGGCCTGTAGTGACACTGCGGTGTGACCAGGATCTGGGCAGTTACTTCATTTGTCAGGGGAGTGTGCTTCAGCTGGGTTTCATGGTACACATACAAGGATACAAACAGCTCTACACACACAACTTCAACCTGATGAAAGGTACACATGATGTCCACACTTTCCTCTGGGGTGGATGTGACCTACCTAGGCTAAGCTCGTGCTACCTTGAGAGAGCAAGTCTGTGTCGATTCCAGCAGGATGGGGCGGCAGGGACTGGTTTGTTGCTAAGAAGATGTCTGAAAAGTAAGGATACTATTGGGGCGGAAAGGTGGAAAGCAGTCCAGTAGGCCTGCTGGCATTTCATGAATGTGAGGGTGGCTTATCGGTAGCGGCAGGCCAAAGCGTTGACATTCTTTACCACATAAAAGCCCATGGTAACTGGAGGGATGACCAATGTCCGGCCAGCCCGTAGGGGGCGGGGCTTCAACTCTGGGAGGGTCCCATCGTCCACCATCACTAAGGGCTGCCCGTTCAGCTGCACTGACCTGTGGAGAAAAGAAACAGCACGGAACTCAATAACGCATTGTAAGGGGGCCATCGCCACGAAGCCTGGGCAGCCCCAGGCTGCTGCCTGTCGGTCTGATACACGCACAGCTATCACTTACTGACACTTGCTGTGCCCAGGCTTTCACCTAGCAGCTTTATTTTATTAACACATTCAAACATCTCAGCAACACCCTGAGAAAGAAACTGTCATTAATCCCTTTCTACCTGCAGTGGTTAGGTGACTTGCCCAAGATCATACAACTTGTAGGTCTGGGAGCCAGGATTTGAATACAAGATAACTAGTAGTTCCACAGACACATCATTTAGACCTGTGATTTAGACCAGCGGTCGCCAACCTTTTGGACCTCAGGGACCACCAGTGGTTCATGGACCACCGTTTGGTGACTGCTGATTTAAACAAGTGACAAGTCTCTGAGATGCAGAAGTTGAAAAGTGTCTTTCTATCAATCAAATATATCTATATCTATATCTATATCTACTAGAGGCCCGGTGCACAAAAATTTGTGCACTCGGGGTTGGGAGAGGAGGTCCCTCAGCCTGGCCTGTGCCCTCTCACAGTCTGGGACCCATCAGGAGATAAGGACCTGCTGGTTTAGGCCTGCCCCCGGGTGGCAGAGGGCAGGCCTAATCCTAGGTGTAACCCCTGGTCGGGCTCAGAGCAGGGCCCATTGGGGAGTTGGGGCCCCGCCTCCTCTCATGCACAGAGCAGGGCGGATTGGGAGGTTGCGATGCCACCCTCAGTCATGCTCAGGGTAGGGCCGATTGGGGGGTTGGGGCACCACCCCCTGGCACACTCAAGGCAGGGTCCATAGGGAGGTTGCAGCGCCACTCCTGTCATGCACAGAGCAGGGCCGATCAGAGGGTTGGAGCTCCGCACCCTGTCACACTGATCCCGGTGCTGGGAAGCCTCCCTGCTCCGCTGATCCCAGGGCCAGGATGCCTCTCGGCTCCCCTGATCCCTGGCCCGGAGGCCTCTCGGCTCCGCTGATCACCGGGGCTGGGAGGCCTATGGACTCCGCTGATCACCGGGGCTGGGAGGCCTCTCGGCTGATCACCAGGGCCGGGAGGCCTCTGGACTCCGCTGATCACCGGGGCTGGGAGGCCTCTCGGCTGATCACCAGGGCCGGGAGGCCTCTGGACTCTGCTGATCACAGGGGCCGGGAGGCCTCTCGGCTCCGCTGATCACTGGGGCTGGGAGGCCTCTCGGCTCCGCTGATCACTGGGGCCGGGAGGCCTCTGGGCTCCGCTGATCACTGGGGCCGGGAGGCCTCTCGACTCCGCTGATCACCGGGGCCGGGAGGCCTCTCTGCCCTGCTGCTTCAGGGCTGTTTGGCTTCACTCTGCTTGGAGCCTGAGTATGCAAATTAACCGCCATCTTTTAGCTTCTATAATTAAAACATTGTATCTTTTGGAGTTGTTGCTTCAGGAGCTCAGAGCCCTGCAGCTGCGGGGATCCTTGACTTTCTCCATCGCTGGGGCAACCAAGCCTCCTATTCTCAGCTGCCTGGCTGCCGGCCGCCATCTTGGCTGACAGTTAATTTGCATATCTCGCTGATTAGCCAATGAAAAAGGTATCGGTTGTACGCCAATTACCATTTTTCTCTTTTATTAGCATAGGATATCTATATCTATATCTATATCTATACCTATATCTATATCTGGAGAGAGAGAGAGAAAGAGAGAGAGAGAGAGAGAGAGAGAGAGAGAGAGAGACACTAATGTGAGAGAGAAACATCTACTGGGGATCGAACCTGAAATATGTGCCCTGACCAGGAATTGAACCGGCAACCTTTCGGTGCACAAGATGATGTTCAATCAACTGAGCCACACTGGCCAGGGCTCATGCTTATATTTTTAAAAATCATAATAGCACTTTAGTTAGACCTGTGGACTGATGCACAGGCATACAATGATTTCAGAAATCTTCTATTTAACTAGAATTTTTCATAAATTTGATAGCTTAGAGAACTGACATCATATTACTTGTGTAGGGTTCTGAAGAAGGGCAGAGACATAGCTAACAATTCCACTTTTTCTAATTTAAGAATGAGTTTTCATATCTAACATTTAACAGATGTTTTCATTTTTAGCAATACAATGAAGTATAAGGTGACAAAAGTAGGCATTTGTGATTACAATTCACCTATCTTGCCTGCCTTTATTCTTCCTGTCCAGCAGCCATCTTCACGCTGAGAGGGGGCCACATGCGTAGTGCACTTAGAGAGGAAAGGGGCACAGAGCACCCATCCTTGGCCTGCAGTACAAAACCCAGACAACTTCCCAGCTGTTCCTGACTGGGGAGCAACTTGTACAGTCACATACCCAGAATGAAGCTCAGCTTTATGGGTCAGTAGAAAAGGCCAGAACAAGGGCATGAGCTGCAAATAAGGCTGTGAGTTACCCTCAGAAAACTAACATTGCTTAGTGATGACTGTTTCTGGGCCTTGTCTAACCTTCACTGTGATAACATTGCAGTGATATCATCTGAGCGGTAAAGAGAACAAAGTGTTAGAAATTGACACAAAGGTCTTTGTTTAGTGTTCCTTCTGTGCTGTGAATGATAGACAGGTTTAGAGAGAGATAATCAGACCCTTGCCCAATGGAGCAGTGAATTCCTGAGATAAGTGTGTTGTGAATTGCTCCCCATGGAGGAGAGTGAGGCAGAGAGGCAGCTCCAGGCTGCCCCTGCATGAGTAAGTTTGGGCCCAGTCCAGCTCTGACAGGCCAGAGGGTACAGCCCCCCTCTTCTGGTTGGGATGGCTAAGGAATGAATGAGCGGGGAGGAGACTCTTATATAGAGCCAGGCCTGCCTCTGGAAGGTGTGGGGGTGGGAACATCGAGGTCTGAAGATAGGAGTTGACCTTGTCAAATATGCAAGGAGCTTTCGCTCCAAATTTGAGTGGTTCTCTCTGGTGAAGACAGTCTACTCACTGGTGTGGGAGGCAAGGTGAAGAGAGGCATTTCTGTTGCAAACAAAACAAAACAAAACAAAACAAAAACCCAGACAGATCTTAACAGTGTATTTTTATTATTTTGTTTCAGGCGGTGTGCACTGTCAAACACAAGTTCACTAATACTAATTAATCTTTCCAAAGCATACTCAAATGTATATCACTCCTCTACTTGAAAACCTTCAATGTCCCTCTTATACACAGAATTAGGTGCAAGCTCTCCCCTTGAGGAATTGGCTATTGCCCTTTTAGATTCAGGTGACCCCAGAACACTGACATCTTTGGCTTCTAGGCAACGCAAAACCAAGTATGATAGGCAAGCCTTTTAATTTCTATACAATAACGAGTAGTTATTCTGGAAAAGGCCCCATTCTGATTTCCTTATTGGTTGGTTAGAAAGCTAACTCGGAGTGGGTGGAATCAGGGAGCATGGTCAAGATCTGGACTATCTCTAAATTCAGGAGCCCGACTGCTGACTTGCAAGATGCTATGGCAAATCTCTTAACCTCACTTCCTGCACTTTCTGCATCTGTAAGAATGCTATATAGGGCGTAGTGCAATGAAATAAAAATATGAAAGCCCTTTGCAAGTATAATGAGCCATCTAAGTAGGGAATGGTGTTTTTGTTAATCTTTTCATTGCTGTTATGAGTAGATAAACTTTTTGGTCCTAACACTTGAGTGCTCGGTGGCACTGACTAGTTTCATGGCTCCCTGCTTAAAGCCTCTCTTCCCTTGGCTCCCAGGTTCATTCTCTCTGTCTCTGCCTCTCTCTTGGCTTTCCCCCTTTGTTTCTTTTCCAGGGGGACTGTTCTCTTCTACCTGTTTCTCAGATGTTGGGGTTTCCGGTCTTTGTCCTTGGATCGCTTCTTTTTCCATACTATGTACTCCCCCTGAGTGCTATCACCCACACCCAGCACTTTGATTATTATCCATATGTCAATGCTTCCCAAGCCTGCAGCTCTAGCCTAGATCCTTCCAACTTACGTATCTCCACTTAACTGTCCCACAGGAACTTCAAAGTCGCTACGTCTAAAGTAAATATCTTCTACTCAAACCCTGTCCTTTTCTCTGCTTTTTAATCTTGGTGTTGGTACCACTCTTAGTCCAATTAGCTAAGCCAGAAAGCTGGGAGCCATCTGATATTTCTTCCCCAGTTCCTGTCTGTAGGGCCCCTACGTCCAAGCAATTCAACCTTTTAATACTTTTCACATCTGCTTCTTTCTCACCATTTACTGCTATTCTTTTAGTTCAGACCCTCCCGCACTTGCCACACTGACCTAGTAATGCTCTGTTGCTGTCAGTGCTTCAAGCTCTCCAGGAACTCCCCATCCCTTCACTTGAATATGGACACTGAAGCCTAGCTCCAGCTACCTCTCCAGTCTCAGAGCATGCTGGTATCCTCACTGCAATGCTAACTCACTGTGGATCACAGACCTCTGGGTGCGTGGGGGGAGGGGGGGGGACGGGGGTGGGGGTGGTGAGCTGGCAGTTATTGTAAGGATTTCATCAATATATGCATGAACAAAGATTGCTTTACAATGAAAAACTAGTAAGTCTTGCTCATACATGAGATAGTATTTCTTAAATGAAAATGTCAGATACTGTTGGGATTAAAATACACGAGTTCATTTAAAAGTATAGTATATATTTCTGAAATGTGAATGCCAGTAGAAGCTGTTGGGATTAATAAGACACAAGATGATTTAAAACTGTAATAAAATTCCCAATATGATTTTTTTTGGAGGATGAGGGCATCATGTGCTTTTTTAAAACAAGAGTTCCTAAAAGAACAATGACTATAATGTCGACATTACCAAGGAAGCCCCCTACTCTCCTAAGGCCCACAACCTTGCCTCAGCATGACCAAATTGCTAAATGATTTGCAATTCAGCTTCTGGGTTGCTGCGAAGGAGCTCTCTGTTAGATTAACTGCTTGGGTAGTTGTAGGGCTTGCTCAGGTGTTGCTCTCTCTGGGGATCCTTCTCCAACCCCTGAGTTAGGAGCCCCACCTCTGGGCTCTCTGGTACCCAAACTTTACCTATAACTACCTCACCGAACTGTAGTGATTTACTTGCTCTCTTACTGGACCGTGAATTTGCTGCAGAAAGGGACCATGTCTTTTGTCCTTAAATTCTTGGTGCCTAACAAGATGCATGTCACAGAGTAGGGACAAAATATTTTCTGAACAAGTGAATGGACTTTTGAGTGTCTTTTTTGCATTATTTCTCAGTTCTAAAGAGGCTCCCTGGAGGCTCCCTGAGTGTCTTTACAGATTTAATTAACACAGTGATTTTCAGCCTTTTTCATCTCATGGCACACATAAACTGATAAAATTTTGCTGCACACCAAAAAATATATTTTTTGCCGATCTGACAAAAAATATAGGTATAATTTTGATTCATGCACACTGGATAGCTATTCTTGTGTTGGCTATTGTCATTTTTTTATTTGACAATCTAAGGGAAAAGAGGTTAGTGTCCCTGACTAAATAGTCAGGAATTGCATGTTTTAAAACTTCTTGCCTCACACCACTCTGTTGTGGCACACCAGTTGAAAACTGTTACATTAACATACCAATTGCTCTGGATAAGTCCTAAATTATCACTGATTCTCAGTCACTCACTAGATAATCCTATCCCAACCTGAAACAAGTTTCATTACTAGTGTTTTTAAACCTTAAAAAAAGATCTATAGGACCAACTCTTAGCTAAGCCAACATGAATTAATTTTGTGAGGCCTTGAGTCCTCCTATGTCCTTATTTACAAAGTCCCTTCATTATAAAGATGGCCTATGTGCTTACCACTGCATTCTATTTTTCCTGCTTACATTAAAAACATTTTCCTAATTCTGTTATCCAGTGACATCATATCATGCTAGACATTACAATGTTTCATTTTTATTCATTGAACAATTTGCAAATTTGTAAATATAATCAACTTAATTATAACAGTCACTGATTACTGAGCACTATGTCAAAGGCACTACGCCATGATTTACTTGGACTATTGCATTTAGTCCTTACAACTACCAACTGAGGCAGGTGTTAGCGTCCCTATAGTACAGATGAGGAAGTAAAAGCTTACCCGGTCTAAAACTCTCCTAAGTCACACAGTCAGTGAGTGGCAGGGCTAAGACTGCACTGCCCTTCACCATAGTCCTGTCTGTCCTTCCCTGTGATTGCTAAAGAGTCCCCTGAAGTACTTAGGGAAAGTACTATTATTATTATTATTATTATTATTATTATTGTAACTTTACTATTGAGATGAGGTCAGAGAGGTTAAGCAGTCTGGACAAGGTCATATAGCTAATAGGCTTCCTGACACCTCTTTCTACTATTTCATGTTGTTCTCCAATTCCAGATGGCACTCACCAGGATCATGTTTCTTTTCTTACAAACCTTTCTTATCATATTTTCATCATATTCTGGGGCCTCCTTACTGCCTAGGACTTTTCAAACCAAACACTAACTGATCCAGTCTATGTTAAACTATTTCTCTTAAATCCCTAGGTGTTCAGGCCATTTAAATTATCCAAATATTAGGACAACTGGGCTTTATCACCATCTGTTTTTACAAAGTCTGAGTTACTTTGCAATTCCTAAGTTGTTTTCTTTATTTTGCATGCTATTTGAAATGGGATTCAGTGTCTCAATGTGGAGTCAAGCCCTCTGCTCTCCAGGTCTCTAAGGGAGCCTCTTGGCCTGGTCACCCTCCTTCCCCTCCCGCACCACCTGCCACAGTCTCTGCTCGTCATGGCTTCCCATTGTTCTTGCTAGCAGTGGACACTGAAGCAAACTTTTGACCATCCTGAGGTCTCAGAAGCAAGTCTGGTGAGAATACCCTCTGGCCATCTTGAAGGTAATTTGCTAGACTCTGGCCTGGCCCCAGGTGGATTTTTGTAGGGGCACAGGCAAGGGAAGCCTGTGTATTATTGGGAGCAGCCTTGAGATGTAGTGTCTGGCTCAGGCTGGCATCTTTGGGGCCTTGGTGGGAGGTGGAGGGACTTAGAGGTCAGTTCTGCCTCAGCCACTTTGAGAAAGTCATTGGCCTTCTCCGAGGGTGGGTTTCTCAACCTGTAAGATGGACTGGATGAACTCTAACATTTTTTTAGGTTTGAACATTTATCAGGCAGGTGGCCCACAGCAAAACAGCTAGCCTGAGGTAGAGTTTAATGTCAAATTCAGAATGATCTTACACAAATAGAAATCTGATCATGACATTCACCTACCTAATTGTCCAGTGGCTCCCTGCTGATTTTAGAACATTGTCCAACGTCATTACAAGATCCCATAGGCAAGGCCTTTTACATACTCCTTCAGTCCCTTAGAGGCTCACTGTAGCTCCTACCCATTCCAGCTCCCCACCACCCACCACCAACTTTTCTTTTGTGCTGCAATTTCCCCAATCACAATCTCTCATTCTCAGTGTTTTTGTACATGTTCCCTCTGACTAAAACCTTCTCCATACTCTCTCCCCGCTTCCAGCTTCCTCTTCCTGGCTAACTCCTGTTTGTCCTTCAGGTCAGTGCCCCTCCAAAGTGCTCCTATATTAGCCAGGACTTCTTGGGTCTCAGCACTCATCACATGGTATTGGGACTGCTGACTGCTTGTTGGTCTCGCTACTAAACAGGAAGACCGTGTTTCTGTCCTATTCATCCTGCACGCTGCTGTCAACCAGCTCACAACACAGATGTGTGATAAAAGGACTGGATATAAATATGTGGGTAGCAGAAAAGACTCTGGAATGGAAGCCAGAGACCGGAGTTTTAGTGCACACTCTGAGCATGACATGTGCAGGCCCAGATATGTCACCAGTCCTCTCTGGTCTCAACTTCCGGATTGTTAAATGATGAGGGAGAGGTGGGGAGGGAGGGAAAGGAGGGGAAGGGGTTGGGGGAGAGGGAGAGGAAAGAGAATGAATAAGAGTCTGAGTGTGTGTGTGTGACTGAGTGGGTATATGGGGGGCAGTTGGCAGGGGTATCAGTTCCGTTTGCTCATAACCTGAACAGCTAGTTCTGACGTGGTTCCATTGTGCTTCCCCATGGGCCACTAGAGGTCACTCTTGTTCTACACATCGGTGTCAGAGAGCATGTCAGGGCTGGGACTCCCAGGAAGCCAGAGAGGGTCAGCCTGTCCCCACAGACCGCTCTCAGTCCCAGGAATGCCAGGGGTGAGCCCTGTGCTTGGTCTCCCGAGGAACAAACCACAGGATCAACCAAATCCTAACAACACGTCGTGGCGGTCCACTTGAAATGGGGCTAAAATTAAGGAAACTTGCAAGCCGGACTGAGACTCCTGCCTGGGGTGCGGAATTCCAGGCCGGTGTGTGGAGAGGGGGTCTGCGCAGGTGCGAGTCTGGCCGATGCCTGTGTGACTCTGCGCCAGGCTCTCAGGTCCCCAGTCCCAGGCGTCCCCTTGCACTAGCCAGCGTGCACCTGTGTGTTTTACAGGCCCCAGGCCGAGTTGCCCCCTGGAGGCCTCCTGGCTGAGTTAGAAAGCTGGTATGCGCAGCTGCCCTGCCCTTCTCCAGGTCAGGGGCAGGTTAGGGCCCGGAGGGAGCAGGCCAGGTTTGAGGAGGGCCCTAGCTCCCCTTTCCTGCTCTGGGAGGGGCTGTGCATCTGGGGTCGCTTAGAGAGGAAGTTCTTTTGAAACAGCCATGAGTGATCGCTCCTCCACTGAGAGGGCTGCTCTGAGCCGCCACTGCACCTAGTGTCCCTGGTCCCACATGCCCAGCTGGAGCACAGGCTGTAGGAAGTCCACCACCCTCTCTGGGGTCATGGGGAGGCTTACTTCCTCCCAAGGGTGTCCTGCACTTTTTCTCCCTGTGCTTTTTGCTCTGCATGGAATCTAGTAGCATCTGCCAAAGGCGTACTCTTCCCTCCAGGCCCCATGGATGTGGCCTCCCCCACGGGGCCTTACCCAAGGGCCCCTCCATTTGAGCATGCATCCTTCCCAGCTTTATTTTATCCATGTGCGGGAGTCATTTTGCCTGCGAAACATATTTGTTTTCATTTCCTAATTTTCATACCACGTGGTTCAGTGCCTTCTTGCCTATGATAGTAGTTCAAATTAATGCCTGTCCAGTTCTACTCAGGCAACCTCTCTAGGACTTCTCATGTGGCTGGTTAGGCACTCCTTTCCCCCTTCTCTGTTGTTAGAGAGAGGAGACCAAACAAGAGAGAAAAATGGAGATAAAAGCTTCCTGTTCCCCTTGCCCCTCCAAAAACTCACATCATATATGAAGTTCCTGGCCACGGAGACACTGGGAGGCTGACACTGAGATGAGATCATTTGCCCTTCATCCTACTCTTTGAGGGCATATTGACACAATGAGGCATATCAATCAAGCTTCCTTACCACTGAACAGAGAAAACACTGGGACTCCTTTATGCAAGCAGAGCTGGGGATTTTATAGGCAAGTTGCTAGGAATATAGGCTTTTCCTATTTGCAGTCAGGTTTGGGGGTCCTGCTTTAATGTGTTCTAATCACGTCTATGTAACTATTGTCCAAGCCATAATGAGAGTCTACCATGTGCTTCTATCAGCTTAAAATGACTTAGCACACTTGGCAGACAAGATGAGAGCCCAGCTAAGGAACCTGGACTTACACCGATATTAACTCCCAACAGACGAGGGAATCATCTGGGGCAGTGTAGGAAGAAAATGTGATTCTGTGATATTTCAAAGCTCCATGACATAGCCATATCACACTCACACTACAGGACACAGTGGAACCAGCAATAAAACTCATGAGGACTTGACTCTGTGGTTAGCTCTGTTCCCTTTGCATTGCAAAGATTTGACGCCATGGCCACCGACATTCACAAGTTGTGTGTAAAGGCATTATTCATATTCCTACTGTTCTTTGTGTTGTACAGATGTAATTACAACAGACGTAGCCCTCACCCGCTAACACAGAAACATGCAAATGTGTGGTCAGACACACTGTAATTAACACGTTATACAAGGAGAGAGACAGAATGAAAATCAGCTTCTTGGCCTGAATTTCAAGCCCTCTGATTCTGGCTCTAATATATTTTTGTGGCCTCTCCCTTCAGCCCACAAAGCATTCTATATTCCAGTCATGAGAGACGATGTGCCACCTCCACCCCCACAAACCAAAAAAAGTGGCCCTTGAACTTTTGTGCTCCCAAACTTTTAGTAAGCTCGCCCTCTTTCCAGCATTTCCTAGACATAGGGTTCATCCTTCTGGTTCCTGCTCGATGGCCCTCCGCCCTGCGGGTTTCCCAAATTCCCAGGTCAGAATTCATCTCTCCCTGCCTTACACTCCCACGCTCCTGTATTTACCCTCTTGTGGTTTGTATCCTCTGTGGGGAGGGACCAGGTTTCCCCAGCCCTAGTTGTGGGAAGCTGGAAGAGGCAGTCAGGGGGGTGAGGGTAGGTCAGGAGCATCCCTTTACAGATAGTCTGCAGGTGAGATGAAAAGAGTCAGGTAAGAGAGCCGGTGAGTGTGTGTGCGCGCGCGTGTGTGTGTGTGTGTGTGCTCACATGTGCACAGACAGGTTTTCCCATATGTGACAGTATGAAATAGAGTCCATAAGCCATGCCCAAAATTAGTTCCATTACTATAAAGTCATGGCTCCCTGGATACCTATTCAAATATGTTAAATCAAAGGGATAAATATCTCAGTTTGATCAGAATTTGACAGTGTTCCCTATAATATTAAGTGCACTGGTGTACCCTCAATAGGGAAAAATAAGATGTTTACAGTAGTGCAGGTTCTGTTCCAGGGTCCACAGATGTCAGAGTGCAAAGAATGTTGCACTCTGAATCATTCCTGCAAAGATAAGCAGGAAAGAGGCAGTCTGCTAAGTGACTACTGGCAGTTGGTACACAGTTTGGTACTTCAGCCCCTTGTCTGGAAAGAAACACATCCTGTATGGGCTCTCAATGCTTGGCAGCCAAAGAAATACCAATTCAGAGCCCAGGCCCTGCTATAGGGATGAGGTGGGTTAGGACTTTTCTGTTCCCTGGACCTTACTTTTGTCCATCACCTCTGGAAGCTGTGGAGAAAGAAGACCAGGGCCTCTTCTTTTCAATGCACCAGAACTGCCTACATGTTCTGCTCCCTGCCCCTCGGTTGAGAATCAACTGCTGGGAAACATGTTAGCTTTATACCAAATTGCGCATTTACCAGTGTTTCATCCAAGTCACCTGGAACAGAATGGAAATCTCTGCAACAAAGGTCCCCAAGTGAAAGGAGGTGAGGAGGGGAGGCCACAGCCTTGATGGACAGCTATGTAGAGAGATCCCAGCTGCTGGGAGTGAGATGGAAGAAAATCTAGTCCATAACCGAAAACAAATTCTCAGAAAACTACAGTGCAAACCGTGGATTTCTAAACCAAGCATCTTGGTTTAAAATGTCAAGTCACTGTAAAATATAGAAGCATTTCATAATCCTCTAATCTGCACAGTGATCTATATATTACTACATCACTAATCGGGGAGTTAAAGCAAGCAAGAAAACCTTCGGGGAGTTGTACACTCAGGCACAAGAACTCCTGGGGGGCTCATGGCATGTTCACACCTTTGGCAAAATGGCTCAGTGCCTGAATGCAGAACAGAATCGGGTGGAATCAAAGATGCAAATCAGCAGGGCTTTTGTTCCAGCCTGTTCTCCAGGGACAAGGGTTCCCACCCTGGCCACATATCTGAATCACCCGGGGAGCTTTAAACACTACTGGTGCCTGGGTCCAAGCCCAGAGATTTTGGTTTAATTGGTCTGGGGTGAGGCTTGGGCATTAGGGTTTGTAAAACTCCTCAGGGTGATTCAAAGTGCAGGCATGATTGAGAAGAAAGAATGGGAGTACGTTTGCAGCTGAGGGTGGAGGGGAATCAGACAGCTTTCTAACCATTCCATTCTGAATTAATTTTGAATAAAATAAGCTTTTTAAACTCTTTTAGAGTACCATGTCAGGAGGTCACACTTTTCAATCTAAAAGGAAGATGTGAACTTTTAAAAGGCATGCTTTTCTTTGACTAGTATGAAATGAGCATTTTTGCTATTTCAATGGAAATGCTTTATTTCATGTTTCTCTTGTGTCATGTACACCGGTGAGATGCTCCTCAGCACTTACCAGGGAGATGTGTGTAGTACTTTGCAGGGTGGATCAGAACTGAACCAGATGAAGCATTTATACACACTGAAAGGAACAACACTGTCCTTTTCTTGAAGTGCATGTTCTAAGTCATTTGATTGTCTCAAGCTGTGTCACAGAGAGATGCCTATGGACAGAATGCTTCCAACTCTTGAAGCAGGAGGAGCTAAGGGGATTAAATATATCATCCATTGCCCTTACTATGTTTTCTAGATATATAGGTAATTGTTTACTTAGACAATGCTATAGACATTTTGTATAGCTACCATCTCTTTCTTAGCCACAAACACCCCCAAACTAGCACAAGGTTTAAAAGAACCCAGACTCCTCTAAGTTTTAGTGAGGAAGCATATATTGACTAAAGATTTGCAAGGCTCATTTCTCTGTATATTTTCTCCTCTTTCTTTTTTCTATAGACCGACTTAGAGCCTTATTTACGTATAAGTATTCTTATAAATAGATAGTCTCATATATACCTATATTTCTTCTGTTACAGTCTACTTGAGACCACTAACTTCCTGTTCCCTCACGGCAGCTCTGAGGTCTTGCCCTCACCGGCAGCTGTCCTGCCAATCACCGTTCCCAGTCCCTGCAGCTTCCCTTTCCTCCCGGGGCTCTGAGTGGCCTTCAAAGGGGCTGCAGATGACGTGGTTGTATCTGCACTAGTAGGACCCTGTATTCAAGGTAAGGGGCCTCTATTCTAACCCTTACTCTTAAATAAAGGATGTTTTAAAAAATAGCATTTTGAATCAGCACCTGAAGCCCTGCACGAGTGAGCAGGCTTCCTCATACACTCTCAGTCTGGACAGCACCACTGTTGATGCTCTTCACTTCTTATGGGACGTCAAAATGAATTCCAAATGCATTAAAGAAACTGAGATAAAAACAAAACCACAAAGAAACTAGGAATAAAATAAAGATACCTATTTATCTTATTTCAGAAATATGAATACATAAAAAATATAAGTAGAATGGAAGAACTCACAAAGCAAAAGATAGATTTAACTATATAAAAGGGAACACTTCTGTATGTCAAGATAATACCCTAAAAATGAAATAGCTGGAAAATAGCAAATAAAATATTAGAGACAATATTTCAACACATATGATAGATAGCAAAGGGGAAATTGCCTTATATTAGAAAAAAACTTACAAATCATTAATAAAATAGATAACACCCCAGTAGAAAAATAAGCAAAGGGCATAGAAAATGCATAAAAGTAATACAATACTAATAGACATAAAATATTCAATCTCACTAATACTCAAAAATACAAATTAAATAAGAATCTGATTTTTCATTATAACGTTGCAAAGATTTAAAACTATTACTGTTCTGTGTGGATGAGGTAAATTATAATAAAATGTTCACATTTCCTACTCTTTCTCAGAATTTTACAATTCAGCTTGTCTAAAGTAAGAAAATTGAACTGTTAATCATATGAGATAAGGGTCTAAAACTCAGTAAATTCTAAGGCAAAGAGGATAGTGAGCAATCTCTAAGCCAAGCTATTTGAAGAATGGTTGAATGAGCTGAGAATGTTTAGCTTGGAAACTAGAATTCTAAGGGGAGACATATTGAAAAATTGTTATAAAGAAGGTATAGATTTACTCTGCTTTATTTTTTCTAAAGCAAGGGAAGAAGTGGGAAGAAAACACCTTCTGGCCACATATAAAGAGGATCTTTTCTACAATCAGAGCCGTCTAGCCTGGGAGTGGGCCAACTCATGAGATGAGTAATCTCATCGAAGAGAAGCTGTCAGGGATATTATAGAAGAAACATCTTCATCTCTAACAGTGCTTCCTTTTTCCCCCCTCTATAAAGTCATCTTTTAATAAGTGCAGAACTTTCATAGAGTAGCTTATTTTAAAGACTAGAGGCCCGATACACGAAATTTGTGCAAGGGGCTCAGTCCTCGCAGCCGAGGCAGGTTGCCTCGGCCCTCGCAGTCCCAGCTTCATCTGGAAGGTCGTTCAGCTGTCTAGTCTAATTAGCACATTACACTTTCATTATTTTAGATAAACTAATTTAAATGATCCCAGACTAATGAAGATACAGTAATGGAACCCTGCAGGGTGTACATCTGGTTGACCAGAGTACAAAAGCTCCAGGTACCAACTAAGTATAGAAGTTAAATACTTAGATGTCTGGAGTTGCTGAGATAAATAGAGTAATGGCCCTTTGGTCCAGAAAACAGGTCTTCAGATTTTGTGTTGAGTGTATGGGTAAGAAGTCTTGGTATAGAATTTTTAGGGTTAAGATTTTTCCCAAAGCTCCTTTCGCCAGATTCCAAAATAAATAGCTTCCAGTTATCATCAGAGAGAGATTGTGATCGGTCAGGTGGTAGCCAGTTCAGCCCTCAGGACTTTTAACACTAGCCAAGCACTGAATCTGGAAATGAAGTATCAGAATGTGGTCTGTTCCAACACGGACATGAAGTTATTTTTAAAGTCTTAGCACCTGGGAGTTACTTGAGTATTTTCAGAACCAATCTGTTTGGCTAACATTAAATGACACCTCTATAAAGGCATGCAGTTAGATGCCAATGTTTCTATTTGTATAGAATTTAATGGGGGTAAAATCAAAGCAAAAGTTGTATCCCAGAGAGATGGGAAAAAAACAATATATAGATTAGGAAAAACAGTGATATTCATTTCTTCCCCAAATAGGCAAAACAATGTTTGGTTCACAGAATCCTTGAGATTCTTTCAGGTAAAATCATGGCAGCTGAAGGAGAGACTCATGCAGGTAGGAAATTCAAATGTTTAATATGGAACCTATTACCCCCAAAGCAGGAGTACTCTTCACCTCTGATGGCACCATCCACAGGCTGCTTCCTGCTAATTGTTTGCTTCTTTACTTCTAATAGTGATGAACTATTTCAGGGAAGAGACCTATGAACTGTCCCTTCCCCCTCCAAACATCCCACATTAAATAACTTTTGAAGGCCAGGTGCTGACATGGCTGTCATTAGGTTGATGAAGAGATATTCTGATCTGAAGTATTCATATTAAACTTTATGTTTAGACTTTTCCCCTAATTTGTCTACTTGGGATTCCTGAGTTCTTATAGTTATAGGAACACAATTCATTTAAAATTTTAGCCAGATTAATTGCCATTGCATATTAGACTGTTGAAGAGGAAAAAGTTACATCTGGCACAAAGTACAATCTCAATCAAAGTTGATGAATGTTGAGGACATATACTCTTCAGTTTCCCTGGGAATTGTTTCCTGCCAGCATCTTTCCCCAGAGCTGGACCTCTGAGGGTGGGCTCCAGCAGGTATAGGGCAACTGGCAGTGTCTGTGTATGGGGTCAAAATATAATATTTTGAGATTCATTTTTAGAGACCTCAGATTAAATTAATTTGTAATCCCTCCTGGTATTTAATAATTCTGTAACTGGGAAGCAGAATCTTAGAAGTGGTACAGTGTAGAACTTTTAAGAAGGATTTGAAATTAGGACTTGTGAAGAAAATTTAATGGAACTGGGTTGAGTTTAGCGTAAAGGAGAGAACATTGCTGAGTAACCTAATACTTTGAAAACATATTCATTATGTAATGAGCCTAAGATGAAATTAAACCAGACAGTATCATGACAGAGCTCAGTTATCCATACTGTATATTCATCATGGGTCATTATAATTTTATATTACTGGGCTGTTGAGGTAGTACAGTGTTGAAACAAGTACACTGAATTTGGGGTCAGGAGAACTGAATGCTAGGTATTTTCTACCTAATAGCCGTATGACTCTTGAGAAGTCATTTAATGCTCTAAAACTCAGTTTTTTCAATTCTAAAATGGGAGAGAGGCAGGAATTGTTCTACTTACTTCATGGTGCTGTTTGGAAGGTTAAAGGAGATAATGGCTATTAAAGCTCTTTATTATCTATAAAGTTCTAGCCACAGGCACAGCAGGCCCCAGTGTTATATAAGTGTTCTTATAAAATGCAGACAGAATTGAGACTGTGGGCACTCTTTCCCTAGAGGTCTTTAAACACAGAGCATCTCCTAGTCCAGATGTCCTAGCCACAGACTTTCTGAAGGCAGGGGAATGAACCAGAACACCTTGAAATGTCATTCCACTCCAGGACTCTCAGCATCTGCTAATTCCCTCAAGCCAGTGTGTCAGAATAGAGCAGCCAATGTGATAGAAGTTGTTTTCTTCTTTTCTAATTTTTGGATAGTTTTCCATTCAAGTGGAATTGAACAAGACACACAGGGAAGAACACTGGGATCTAACCAAACACCTGCTCTGGGTTGGATTTTCTCTCCATAAAGTGAGTCCTCCTGTTTTTTGCTGTAAGTTGACTTGTTTGGCCTGACTTCATGTGGCTTCTCTGTTGAAAGACATTGGACATATTTATGTCTGGGGTAGAACGGATTCCCTAGAGGACAGTATTTATTGATTTGTGAACTTATGAAGCACTGGACAGATTCTCTCCTTTGTAGATGGTAGAGATGCTTCCAAAGGTGCCCTTTGACTTATCCAGAAGGGGAACTATTACTGTCTTGGGTGTGAATGGTCAGTCTTCCTCACAGAGAGGTGAGAAACCAGGGTACATGACAGGGAGGGACTGGCAGCTGGATATTTTTTTGGAGAAAACCTAGCCCGATATTACCACCTCTCCCTCCTGTAGCATAGTCTCTTTGTGTGGCCTTTTAATGGCTTAAAGAAGCTACTTTGCTGGTGAGCACAGAGACAACCAGCTCCGCAAGTGAAATGGGAGTGTGGCGAAAGGGGAATGAAGAGAATAACAGAATATTAGAATTTGATGGGAAGCAGTAATCTTTTACCTCAGCCTCCCACCGAGTGAGGAATCTCAGAGCACCTCTGAGGTGGCCACGGCTTCTCAGTCTCTGACTAATAAGCTACCTTCTGAGAAAGCCTATCCTGGCCTTGGTCGGACCAGGCAAACCATGGGAAAATGAGCTCATTTTGTGGTGAAATCTTTCTCTTTCAAATTTTACTCCATGGTTTTCTGTCATTTCAGAGGATTCTAGTCCAAATCTGTTTCTTTCAGTTAGCAGTCTTTTCATTATCTGAAGTAAGTCCTCATGACTTACCTTAATTTTCTTCTCTGAATTAAGTCTGCCATTTCCTCCAGCCATTCTTGAAGAACATATATTTCAGATACAGTCTACCTTTCTTTTGTACACACTGAAGTTTTGTAAAAGTATCCCTTTTCCTATCCTAGAGGTTATAGAGCCCCCACCTTTTATCTGGTTCCTAGAATGAGAACTATCTCATTTTAAGAGTTCAGACTTGAGTTGAGACCCATCTCATATAGAGGTGGATCTGATAATTTGTTCATGCACTGAGATGAGAAACAGGAACCTTCATTGTTGTCCTGGATGCTGGGATTATGTCTGATCAATGGTCCCAAAGGGGCATCCTGTGCAATAACACCTGGCATACTTGAGCCCTGAGTTCACATGGAGATACCCTTTTAGAGATTTCAAATATTTCCAGTCCTGAATGGCAATTTTAAGAGAAGGCAAATTACCGCATGTTCTCTACTAATCAAAAAAGTTTGCCAATGTCTCTCTCCTCCTGAAATCCGAGGAGGGAACACCAGAATGCCTGGCTGGTGGCTTGAATGGTGCACTGGCTTGCTCTGTATCTTCTTCTGGGTTCCTCCAGATAAGCAATTGCAGGATCCCTGGCTCCCAGAGTTAATATGGCTTCAGGCCACAGCTAGGAATTAGACACAGAACACAGAACCTGGCCCCAGAGGCTTATAAATGAGAGGAGACACCAAAGGCTAAAATCACTTCCTAGCATTTGCTTTCATCCTTTCCTGTGGACTCGGCTGCACCAAAACCACGTCCTTCCTGTGAGACCCCATCCCAGAACCGCTGAGGGCTCTTGCTCTTAGTAGTTACTAAGCAGAGTGTGGGAGGCAGCACTGAACCTGTACACGGCAGTCCCTGTCTGATAGCTGACAGTCCAAGATGGCACAGCACAAGTCCGAGCCACCAAGCTCTAGAATGGGAGAGGTGGTAAATCAGCAGTAGTTTACAGGAGAGAAACAGGGTCAGAGATGTGAGTGGAGGGCCCACAGTTCCACAGAAGAGCAGTTGCAGGGTTACATTCAGAAGCCAGGTCTGTTGACTTCCAATCCCAAACTCTCTTTAATATCATAGATGTAAAATTATATGTGGCATCTGTATCTACATTCATATGTATATATATATGCGTGGGTGTGTGAAATTTTCTTTGTAGGAGGCTTCATTTCACTCATATGTTCTAATTTGATTCTCACAATAACCCTTCTGACAGTAAGGGAGCTGAGGCTTGATCACACATGCAAACGGTAGCAACTGGATTCACATCCAGGCCTGGTTCCAGCTCCCTCTTCTTCCAGTTGCTGGGCATTGTTGTTTGATCTCAGTGGGTATTACCAAGTCCTCTTCAGGACCCCTGTGGAGCGACTAGGCATTACGTCAATTCCTTCCATGGGGTACACACGGTCTTCTTGACACTGCGCAGGCTCAGCTCCTAATCTCTTTGGTTCTAGAGGACCCTGAACTGTCACATTCGCTGCTAAAGAGTCAGCCCCTCTGCCACACATGACTTTTTAGGTCATTACTGAATGGCAGTGGGAGACTTGAACAAATGCAGGGTCCTCAGAAAGTCAGACCAAGGGTGAGAATTTTAGAGCTGCAAGGGAGCTTACCAAATTTATAACATCCCTTGAATTTTGTAGATAAAGAAATTGAAGCCTAAGGATTTAGATTAAAGGATTTGCCCAAGTCATAATTATTTAGTAAACCAGAACCAAGTGTCCTGCTGAGGATGAAGACCGGGAATTCTTCACACTAGTCATGAACTGCTGGGAAGTTGAGAGAGGGGGGATAAAACAGTCAAGAGAGTTCCTCTGATACAGGTATGATTGAGAGGGGGGAAAAAAAGAAGAAGCAATGTGCGTGTAGCCAGAAAACAGAGCCAGAATGTGAACTAAGACTGAAAATACAGATCTAGGGTGGGCTAAAAAACTCAGTAAGTGACTTCCCAGATTGTGTTTTGTTCCCATTGCACATACAGTTGGAAGCCAAATGCAAGCCACCAAGGTTGCAGTGCAACAGCGAACAATTAAAGCGCAAATAGTTGTGGGCAGCTGTGGGAGTGCAAGCCACCTGCTCCAAGGTTACAGCTTGGTTTAACTTGGTAAGCATTAAAATGGAGCGGGAACACTCGCAGTACAGCATCCCATGCCCTTGCTGGGAGGCCTTACTTGGGGAGCTGGGGTGGCTTTACCCTTGACCAGGCCCTTCTCACTGTGGCCTAGAGCTGCTTTCTATTGATAGTGGTCAGTGTTGTCAATAGCCCCTAACAGAAACTGGGGGAGGTAGGGAGTATCACAGAATTATATATTTATAGAGTTTGAAGGGACCACAAAGCCCCAGAATATACCTTCTCTCCTGTTATTCAGATAAGAAAATTGAGATCCAGAGGGGTGAGGTACCCAAAGTTACAAAGTTAGGGGCAGAACTGACTTTTAATGTCTGAACTTCTGATACTTTGTTCAGTGCTCCTTCCTCTAAGCCCCACAAGGTTTATAAATAATGCCAAACAGGGAGTTATAGCATTAGAGAATGTTATGACTGGAAGGGACATTGTTCTCAATTCCCAGTGTTTTAAGTTGTCACATGACAAGGGGGTACTATTGGGGGGTGCATAGGGCCCAAGGATGCTAAATAGCTTGAAATGTGGTCATCCTGCATAACGAAGAATCCCAGATACCAAGAGTCACCTTGTTGAGAAATACTTTGTCCATCATTTTACATTATAGTTGAATGATCCAAGCCTAGAGATAGAAGATGTTTGACTAGGGTCCCAAAGGGAGTCAGTATTCCCCTGACTCCATCCTACTGAGCCCCTGAGTTAATTAGCAGCACCCTTGGTACCTTCAGCAAAGGGGAGACTCTAGATCCTTCCCCACCCAGCTCCTGTTGCCCTTGCACCTAAGCTGTTTCCCGGCCAGCACTTACTTGGACTTCAGGCCCTCCTGTCCGTAGGGCTGCAGCAGATACTGGTGCACAAGCTTGTCCCTGAGAGTCCCAGCCAGTTTTATTTTCTTTCTTGATCTGTGCAGGTTGATGATAAAAAGTGTAATGGACCCTCGAACATAGTTGTGGCTGAGATTCAGACAGAGAGAGAGAGTGAGAGAGAGAGAGAGAGAGAGAGAGAGAGAGAGAGATGGAAACAGTGGTCAGTTAAATGCTTCTAAATAATTTACAGACTGCATGAAACAGGACAGCCCTAGGAATGGGCACTTTATTTTATGGTTCTTGGCCACCCTAGGCCTTCAAAGACAGGAAGGGCTTATTATTGTGATTTTCTGCAAAGAAGATGCTCACATCTCACCGCACTCCATTTGTTTTTGTTTAAATGCATTGCAATGATTTGAAAAAACAAAATATCTTTTTCTGAGTATGGAAGCAAAACATGCTAATTGCAATAAATAAATAAATAGATAGATAAATAATTAAATAAATAGAAAAAAATACAAAAAAGAAAATTCCCATAATCCAAGTATTTTGGAATATAATAACATTTTGGTAAACATCCTTCCAGTAGTTTTTAGTTTATTAATTTAACAAATATTTACTGAGTATGTGGCACATGCATACATATTTCTCAGTCTTTCCATAACTGGGATCACATTGTTCACACAGTTTTTCCAGTTCATGAGCATCGTAAACATGTTCCTATCTTATTATGTGATATATTCTGCTAATAAAAGAATGCTAGATTCTTCAATCATAGAAATGCAACGTAATTTATTTACCTAATGTCCTACTTTGGGGCATGTGGGTTGTTTTCAGTTGTTTGCCATTATAAATTATGTGATGAAGCACTTTGCACATAAACCTTTCTCACATCATGATTATTTCCGATGGATGAAGTCGTCAAAGTTGGAAACATTATGTCAAGTGGAATGCACATTGTATGATTCCTCACCAACTCGTCATTCCCTGTGGAACATTTTCTGTCCCTGCTCTGTTGAACCCTAGAGTGTTCACGTTATTGGCTTTGCTCAGTGAAATGTGGGTGGATAAGGCCTCTGGGCAGAAGCTTTAAGAGCCAACCCATGCTTTGCCATGCCCCTTTTCTCCCTGCCAGAAGACCAGCAATGTTCTTGGCAAGAGGGGCCCTATTGACCTGCATCCTGGAGTGAAGATGATATGGAGCACAGCTGCAGCTGAGCCGTGACAGACACACAGTGTGAATGAGAAATACATTTTCTTATTGAAAGCCATGGATATTTGGAGGTCTTCTGTTATCACAGCATAACCTCACTGATCCTAACTGATACACACATTTCGATAGCATTGATATTAATTCTCTAGAAAGTTTGTATCTTTTTGCTCTGGTTGACTATGTATAAGAACACACATTTCCTCATACCCTTAAGAACACTGGATATTAACCTGTCTCAACCTGAGAGGTGATAATGGGATTTCAATGTTGTATTAATTTGTATTTTTTAAAAATTCATACTGAGGTGCAGCATTTTTTTTCATTTGGCATTTAATTTCTTTTTTTGTAAACTGACCATGTCCTTTGCCTATTTTCTATTGGTTTATAAAAACTATTTATTTATTAAGGATAGTGATCCTTTGCCTGCATGTATGTTATTAAATGTCCCCCAGTTTTCTTTGACCAATTCAGCTTGTTTACACTGTATTTTATGTATACAAGTTAGAACTCTTATGTAGTCAAGTTTATTGATCTTTATTATTTCTGCTCTAGCTGTTTTACTTACTCCTAGATTATAAAACTCTTCACCATTTTGGAATCCTTTTAAACCAGTACAGGATGTTCAGAAGCCTGCGAAAACTATATGCCTACATGGCCTTTCAGCGTATATCAACAAAACTATAATGATTTCCTTCTCTCTTGTAGGAAAAATATTTTGTTTTTAAGGGGTCCCGTAAGGCCCCATCTGGATGGGTTAATGAGAGGAAACAAAAAATGACCTGGTCCTGCCTTCAAAGGAGGAGTTCAGAGAAACTCTACGTCAACTTTGCCCAGAGGAAAATACCATTCCTTGCAGAAACAGCACCCCTCCGCCTCTGGATCACTCATCTCTGCTTCTAAGGGTAATAATTAAGAATTGAGCCCTAGCTGGTTTGGTTCAGTGGACAGAGCATCGGCCTGCGGAATGAAGGGTCCTGGGTTCGATTCAGGACAAGGGCACATGCCTGGGTTGCGGAGTTGGTCCCCAGTGTGGGGCATGCAGAAGGCAGCTGATTAATAATTCTCTCTCATCATTGATGTTTCTATCTCTCTCCCTCTCCCTTCCTCTCTGAAATCAATAAAAAAATATATAAAAAAAGAATTGAATGACCAAGGGCAGGTGAATATGACAACTTGTTTATTGGTTTTTAATAATATAGTTTCCAGGGCTCATGCCTGAATTTTTTTATTCCATTCATTTGTGATTGGGGCCTGAGAATCGGTATTTTTAATCTCTTTAGGATATTTGGCAGATGAGTTGGGTTTGGGGACATTTGCCCAGAGCGATCCATTCAGATTATGAAAAGAGTAACCAAAGTATACCCCACCAGCTCTCTGTCATGATTTTTCTTGCATGTGTAAGGGGGCATATTATTGTGTTCAAAGCTTTTTGTATGCCTACATTGATATTTTGATAAATTATTAAATGAAAATGTCTCTTCTATCTGGTTCCCCTTCCTCTGGTCCTTCTCAATCCCCTGGAATGTGTGAATTAGCTTTTGGAACCAAATGAGTTAGGTCAGAAGAGAATGCCAATTTACTTGATCAAGGCTTGTGTCACCAGAGCTCTGAAGAAAGATGCTCTGGTGTGTCAGCATTTCCCTTCATTACAGAACACCAGTGGTGGGCTTTAAGCTTAACTTAGCTGTGCAGAACTGAGGAAGACACCATTAACTACTGCTACTCTGGTTCAGAGTGTGAATGAAAGTAGGCATACATGGATACCAGTTTTGCTGACTATGGTAATCCCTTTTGTTAACAATCATCAAACAACCTTCTCAAAGGCCAACAGTGGAGGAGGAGAGAGAGCCCTGCGCTTGCATTTATGAGTTTCTCTTCTGCAGAGCCGGGGCATAAAGAGGCCTCAGAGACTGGAGAGCAGAAGGGTGGGAGGTGGGGAAATGGTGGGGGGAGGGGAGGGAGATCTGAAATCACACATTGCTCCAGGGAAAGCCATCTTTTCAAGCTGCTTGGCAATGGCCTAATTTCCATTCACATAGTTCCCCTGAGGGAAACAAACCAGTACTGAAAACCTGCCCAGAGATTGTTGTGCAGAGGCTCTCAGAACTCCTGCAGCCTCCTCAGGTAGGAACCGGCTTGAGGACTGCCTCAGCCAGACCTTCCCTGCTTGGCTGATGGGCAAGAGCATTAAGCAGGCCGTTGGACTGTGAAGACACACTTTTGGCTGGGGAGTACAGCACCAACCTGAAAGTACTGTGCTGAACATCCTGAAGCATGTATGTTCTCTGCCCACAGAAAACAGTCCCTTTCCCCTAAAAAATGGGGTCTGACCGAAGGTGTGGCCTGCAGGCAATTAGTCCAGGTGGTTTTTGATTCTCTTAATAAATGTCCCTTTTGTCTGGTAGAACATCTGTCTTGCTCCATGTCTCACTCATGGAGACATTTTACCACCAGCAGAGACTCCATGAATCTGGAGTTCATCTTTCTGGCTGTTCTCTCATTGCCTGACATCTCTGTGTTGCCATGGGAGGAGGAGGAAGTGAGTCAGGGAAGGGAAGCTGGAATTGGAATATCTTGGATGTAAGAGGTGGGGAATGTCATATGGGGAGGTGCATCTTGACTTCCAGATAAAAAACAGTCACTGTTCTAGAAATGTCTCCAGTGAAGCTGGGGGACTGGAAAAGGGAAGGGAGGGTGGATGATGCTCTGGGATCACAGTCATTCTCAGGGAAAGTCAATGTGCTTGAAAACTGGGTTGGTCCATTGTCTCCAAATATAATTCAAAGTTTTTGGGTTTGGTAAAAGTCAGGCCATGTTTTGCCAAACATTTTTTTTTTTTGCCCTAATTTCAAAGCCCATGTGTATTTTAAGGGAAATTTAATCCACATGTTTCTGATTCATTTACACTTAACTCATCAAAATATTGTTTTGTAAGAGCCATTTGATGTCCAAGAAGCCTCAGGAACCTTTTTTATGAGTCTTCTGAAAAAAACAGGAAGTCATGTTTTGCCAATAATAAATGAACTTGAACCCCAAAAGGCTCAATTTTGCTTCAATATTCACCAGGTTCCAATGTTCTGAACTTGGCTAAGGACCGCCGCTCCTCCCCAGAAACATACATTGCCTCAGCAGAATGGTTTCGAAAAAGGTTTCTCCCAGTCAAAATATATTTGTTCTATGAACAAGAAGACCTAAGGTGAGAACTGCCATGCTGTCACTGTCCGGACTTGTTACCTCTAGAACAGAAAGCAGAAAAGCACCTGCTGGTGGTGGTATGAGCATCTACCTTTTGCTCCCGAACCTATCATAAAAGACAATGCTCTCCTAGGTCAGAAATGACCCACAAGGCAAGGCTCTGCCATGGGAGACAGTGAGGCAACAAGTAGAGGTTGTATAGTCATCAGAGAGAGTATAAGAGGAATGTCTGTGTTGTATAGGATCCTGGGCCAAAATATCTCTAAGGGTTCTTCTCAAATGTAAAACTGTTTCACTATTAATGGTGTTATTGGCGTATAAGAGTAACGCATCAGAACTGTGGAATTCAATATAAGTGCAAATTACTGGCAAGATGCTTGGCACATAGCAAGTGTTCAATACACACTGGTGTGCAGGAGTTGTGTCTATAGACACTTTCTTTGGGTTATTCTACTGGTAAGTTTACACTTTCTCACCAGTCCCTGATTTGACCAAGGATATATATTTTCAGACTACTGGTCAAGACTGAACAGTATGAAGCCAACGTGCCCACTCTGGGACATTTTTGTGACCTTAGCCTTGTTGGCCACAAATAAATTGAGTCAGTAATGTTTCATGACTGTTGAAATATGAGTCAATTGAGTCATGACTGTTGTGGAGGATGAGGGGGTACAGACAGGGCACCTGGCTTCCCAGAGAGGAAGCAGAAACACTTCTTTTCTTGTGCCTACTTATGTGGGGTATCTGACACCCACTGACATGGAGGAGACCAGCATTCTTACCCAGTGCAGTGCATCCATTGAGGATTTTCTTTTCTAATGGGAACAAAAAGAACTTCACCCCAATTACTATCATTAGGGTCATGTGTGGAATGGATTAGTAAAGTCTTCCTTCCTTCCTTCCTTCCTTCCTTCCTCCCTCCCTCCCTCCCTCCCTCCCTCCCTCCCTCCCTCCCTCCCTCTCTTTCTATGTGGAGGAGGAACACTACTGATCAAAGCACAGTGGTACTATTTCCCCAGAGAGGTTCTGGAGTGACTCCCCATAGAAAGAAGAGGAGAGCTGGTGATGTAGAAACACTATTGAATCTAGGTGATTTGAGTAACTTGCTGGAGTCCTCATGCTAGTGAATATAGAATTCTTAACCCTGCCACCACACCTTCTCCTTCTGGCTGATGTGGTGATATCAAAGTGGAAGGGAGCTAAAAGTCTAAGTCAGAAGTAATGCCTTAATGCCCTATTTCTGCATTCATTCATTCATTCATCAAATATTTACTGAGAACTTCTTTATGCCAGTCACTATATTAGACACCAAGAATACAAAAACAAATGGGACACTGGCCCTGAGTTCATGGTATACTCAGAACATTAGTGACAACTTCCATGAAAACATAAAAGAACGTCAGGATGGACGCTTGGATGAGACAAGATGAGGAGCCCTCTGTGAAGACACTCAAGTCCTGTTAAACCCATGCTATTGACATTTTCCCCCGAGTCCTCAGACTTATAGTATAAAAGCCACAGACTGTTGTGCTTCCCAAAAGAGACAAAAGGTGCCAAGAATAATTTTTCTCTGTTGAAGCTGGGGGTCCACTTTTGGGTGGTTACTCCAGGGCCAAGGTGGAGACAAGGAATACAATGTTTCCTTGTGTGGTGATCAGATAACTTCAGGCCCAGGCCGTAGAGCAGTCACTCTCTGTCAGGTATTGGACTGAGCTTCCTGTTGAGCAAAAAGGATGTTGAAAACCTTTGGCCTCTGCCCAAACCAGTCTCCTCTCATCCACAATAGGGACTTGTATCTAAAGACAAGACAACTGGCCCCAGGCCCCCTATGCTCAGAGTGATTCTTTGAAAAATCTTATCATGATAAATTAACTAGCTTAGCTCTTCTCTCATCAAGGAAGGAGAAGGAGCGTCTGTTGTAACCTGACCGCTGGGGCTCTGTGCTATCCACTGCCCACATCAGCCCCTGATGGGCTTGCTGGAATGAAAGTATGGCTGGAGACACTTGTGCCCGGCCCCCACTCTGTTTCTCTGCGTTAAGAGAAAGAATTCTCTTTTCCAGGTCTGCCTGCTCTGCTCCTTAAACCTGAAATGATGTAAGAAAGCCATTTATAGTCTGAAGGGTTTGCATTAGGCTCAGTTTTAAGTTTTTACCCTTATGATACTCATGTTTTAAAACATTTTATCTGCCAAACTTTATTTACTGGTAATTACTTTTCCTGTTCTAAAGATAATTCTAATGACAGCCAGTGCTTCAGATAAGAGGGAGGAGGACAGCTACACATTACCTGCTATGCTGAGTTGTTGGAGGAGCAGCCCCTAAATCAGATTTTGTTTAACTTCTTAACCCTTAAAAAAGCTGAAAAGATTTTGAAAGGCTGAAAATGGCTCTGAAGCTGACATGACTACCTTGGGCACACCTTTCATCCTGGGGACCCCTGGTTTGGGATGCACTGGTCTGAGCTGAGTTTTCAGCTGATAGCTCTCCAGCATGTCTCTTAGAAATGTTGACGTACCATCTCCAGCTCTGCTGGTGGATCGTAGGAACAGAGTTTATGTCTCTTGCTGTGGTTTAGCCAGAAGCATACAAAAAGGCCTCTTGGCACAGAGGAAAAGCTCAGTAAATATTTGTTGGATGAAGTAAATGAATAAATGGCATGCATTTTTATGAATAAATACTGTAAGTGTGAGAAAGGAGTTCACTTGCAGAGAAGCTATTTATCAGAGAGCATTTGAAATACACGAAGAGCAGGTAGAATGTAATTCCAGAGGCAGTTTTCAGTGTCTTGAAGGGGTCCCAAATGGCATGGAATCCTAAGAGGGGCCCACAGCCTGAAGCCCCTAGGGTGGCTTCTTGTGCCATTGCTCTGAAGACTTACTTGTGGTGGTTGGTGCAGTGAGCATAAATCCTTAGTTTGTCCCGGATGACTCGGCCTGGCCGTGGCTTCCGCTGCAGCCCAGCCACGTGCACGGCCAAGACTTTGGGGCCGATCAAGCGCTTGTAGAGGAGAGAGAGCCAGTAATCCTGAGAAGAACAGAGACATGGAGAGTCAGGGGAAGATGCAGTTCAGGTATTTGAGTACACAGAGACCAGACAGACCAGAAAGTACTTCTTAGCAGGAGTAAAGCCTGGCCAAAGCGACTAACTCTGTAAGCATGGTCACCCGACAAAACGTTCACCCTTGTTGGTAGTGAAGCCAGCATTGTCTAAACAAAGAGACCTTCATTCCTAATGGGGGAATGTAAGTGTGTGTATGTCTATGTGGGGGGAGTGGGGGACGACTCAGAGCCACATACAATCAAATGAATCAAATTTTCATTTGAAATAAGTTTCATATGAAATAACAACTAGTTGGAGCCTTAAATTTTCAACTTTATTTTCCTATGACTATACTTTCATACTGGTTTATGGCTCTGTCTAATTGTAGAATGGAAGATCTCCAATCTTTAGGATTGCTACCAATATGCAAACCCAAAATGTTATTCTCCAAATATTGTCACTGAAGACGCCTGGTGAGGTGTGAGGGAGATGAAGCTGTTCCAGGTAGAGACTCCAGAATAACATTTGCAAACCCTAGTGCTAATTCTGGGTCACCTTCAATAATTCTACAATAAAAAGAACAATTGTAAACTAAAAAGAATGTGATGTTTTAACTATTGCATGGTCCATTTGGAACTGATTAATAAATATTCAATCTGTAACCCACACATGTATTTGAATTTACAAAAGCCTATTTACCCAACACTTTAATTTGTCTTCACTATTACCATATTTTGTTTCTGTATTTGATACAAATATAAAATTTGCATTTGCATCATGTAAACATTTATCACCTGTTATGGGGTAATGACTTCAGTGTTTACAACTCATCATGTAACACAGGGCTTCCTAATTTGTCTAGGGGCTCCCCCCCGCCCCCGCCACCTCCTGCAATTCTGGAATTCAGTGAATTCAAGGTCTTTAAGACATCAACCATGTCTTCTCAGCCTTCATCTTTCCAGGGGAAGCCTCTGAATAATATTTTTATCTTTCCTTGTGTCGCCATCTATAACATCAGCTGCTTAAAAATTTCTGGTAAGTTGCATAAATCAGAACAAAGTCTCAAAGCCTCTTTGACACCAGAATAGATCCAAATCTACCCTGAGTAGTGGGCTCTAAACCTTGCCAGACCATTTATCTTAATTAACTTTAAGTGGCCTTAGGATGACTATTACAGATAGTCTCTTATTATTTAAAATGGCAAATATTTCATCATTGTTAGGCAAATAGATACAAAATATCATTGGTTTAATTTGTTCTCATTTGATTACAATTTCTGTGTTTTTTATTGTTACTCTGTGATGTGTTTATCACAGTCACCCATATTCTAATGAGATGTCCACCATTTTCTTACAGATTTGTAACATATCCTATATAATAATAATAAAAGGCTAATATGCACATTGACTGAACGGCAGAATGACCGGTTGCTATGATGCGCACTGGCCACCAGGGGGCAGACACTCAATGCAGGAGCTGCCTCCTGGTGGTGAGTGCACTTCCATATGGGGAGTGCCACTCAGCCAGAGCTGGCTCATGGCTGGCCAGTGCAGAGGTGGTGGCAGGAGCCTCTCCCACCTCCGTGGCAGCACTAAGAATGTCCAACTAACAGTTAAGGCCTGATCCCTTGGGGGCCTAAGTCTTTAGTCAGACATCCCCCGAGGGCTCCCTGGCTGCCAGAAGGATGTCTGACTGCAAGCTTAGGCCTGGTCCCCCAGGGAGTGGGCCTAAGTCGACAAGTGGACATCCCCCAAGGGGTCCTGGACTGTGAATTGGCGCAGGCTGGGCTGAGGGACCACTCTCCCAGTGCACAAATTTTTGTGCACCGGGGCCTCTAGTCTTTTAATATTAGTGGTAAGAATCCTTTAGAATGTATGTGGAGCAAAAGTTCTGTCCAAGTTTGTACTTTGCCTTTTATTTCTTTTTATGACTTTTTTGACATGAAGAATTTAAAAAAATTTTACAGGAAAATATGTCAATCTTTTTCTCTCAATATCTTTCTTTTCTTTTATTCTTAGAAAGTCCTTCCTCACACAGGATCAGATAAAGCTTTACTTATATTTTTCTAGTTCTTATTGTTATTTTAAAATTTAATCTTTTAGTTCATTGAAAAATATTTTGGTGTATGATACTAGCCTTATTATTTTCTGAATACTGGTTGTTGTAGCATCATATAGTGAATAATCTATCCCTAAGTTCATCTTTATCACATATTTTTATATACATGTAAATATATACAAATATAAATAGTATTATCCTATATAATAAAAGCCTAATATGCTAAGTGTCTGGTCATCTGGTCGGCCGTTCAACCAATCAAAGTGTAATATGCTAATGATATGCTAAGGCCGCTCAAATGCTCACTATGACGTGTACTGACCACCAGGGGGCAGACACTCCAACTAGTAGGTTAGATTGCTGCTGGTGTCCAGCTGATCGGGACTGAGTGAGATGGGCCAGACACACCCTGGAGTCCTCCCGCAGCCCCTTTCTGTCCCCAATTGTGCAGTGGTGGGGTCCTTTGGCCTAGCCTGTGCCCTCTTGCAATCCAGGACCCCTCTGGGGATGTCAGAGAGCAGTTTCGGCCCGATCCCACAGGCCAGGCCGAGGGGCCCCACTGGTGCATGAATTCGTGCACTGGGCCTCTAGTGTCTATATATATAAAAGCCTAAGTGACCATCACAACCGAACGGATGACCAAACAGGCTGCATGGGGCAACTAGGCCAGCAGGGGGGTTAGTGAGGGGTGTCTAAATGACCGAGCAGCAGGCTGCATGGGGTGACCAGGCCCTTAACTGGGGGTGGCACGTGGGGGCGACCAGGCAGCGGGGGGGAAGCTGGGGGCAATGAAGCTGGCAGGGGGGGGCAGTTGGGGTGACTAGGCCAGCAGGGGGGGCAGTTAGGGGTGATCAGGCAGTCAGGCAGGTGAGCAGTTAGGAGCCAATGGTCCCAGGTTGTGAGAGGGATTCCGGATTGGAGAGGGTGCAGGCTGGGCTGAGGGAAAACCCCCCATGCATGAATTTTGTGCACTGGACCTCTAGTCTAATAAAAGCCTAATATGCAAATCGAGCAAACGGCCCAATGACTGGTCACTATGATGTGTACTGACCACTAGGGGGAAGACAATGCAGGAGCTGTCCCCAGCCTGCAGGCCCGCTGGTCACCCCACAGATCTGCCCTGATTGCTGGCCAGGCCGGGGGACCCTACCTGTGCACAAATTTCATGCACTGGGCTTCTAGTATTATATAATATGATATAGAATTATTTTATATAATATATTAGTAATTATATAATTATATATAATATACTATATCATGTATGATATATTATTTATTTTTTAAAATGTTTTTGTTGATTTTTAGAAAGAGGAAGGGAGAAGAATAGAGAGATAGAAACATCAATGACAGAGAGGAACATCATCAATTTGTTGCTTCCTACACACCCCTACTGGGGATCAAGCCTGCAACCTGGGCATGTGCCCTGACTGGGAATTGAACCTGTGACCTCTTGGTTCTTGGGTTGATGCTCAACTGCTGAGCCACGCCAGCTGGGCTGATATATCTTATTTTAATATATTACATTTACATATGTATTTACATATTATATATATTATATTATAATCTATAATACTGATTAAAAATATGTAAATATATGTATACTAGGGACCCAGTGCATGAATTCGTGCACCTTGAAAGGAACTATGGGCCACAAGGCTGCGGTGGGCACAGAAGCAGGTCTCAGCCCATCCTCTGTGCCCCTGCCCAGCCCCTCCTGTTATGGGCTCCGGACCCCTGTCTGCCCGCAGTCCCGCTCCAGCTGTCGCCACTCCCATGCCCGCTGACAACATGGAACGATTGGGGCTGGAGCTAGTAGCAGGTGTGAGTGGGTCCGGCGCTAATCTGGCAGCTGCCGCTCACAGCCGCTGACGGCGCCGAGTGATTGGGACCGGCACTGGGCTCTGGCAGTGGGTACGAGCAGTGGCTCTGGCACCAGCTGAGGGTGCGAGCAGGGCCAGCACCGGCAGTGGTGTGTGAACAACGGCTCCGGCACCAGCAGTGGGTGCAAACGGGGCTGGCACCTGCAGCAGGTGCGAGCGCCTAGCGGCGTGCAGGAGCAAAGAATTTTCAGTAACCACCAGAGGCTAGCCCTGATGACAGTGACTGGTGTCCTGCCTTGGTCTGGTGCCCCCTCTCACCTGCTCCACCATCCCGCTGTGGCCGATGCCCACCATGTTTCATGCCACCTGCTGTCTACACCTGCCATGTTCTGCGTGCAGCTCCTGGTGGTCAGCGCACATCATAGCAACTGGTTGTTCGGTTGTTCCACTGTTTGGTTTATTTGCATATTAGGGAGATATATATAGTTCTGCATCTGGATTTTCTATTTTCTTCCACTGAACCGTATTTCTTTATCAGTTTCACATCATTTTAATGATTAAAAATTACATTTTAATATCTACAGGTTTAAGTCCATTTCATTATAATTTTTCTTTCTTTGTTCAAATTTTCCTTAATTAGTCGTATCCATTTACTTTCCCAAATAAACTCAAGTAACTTTTTATAGTGTTTGTGGTTCTAGAGAACCTTGGGGCCTTAGTTTTATTCTATGTTTGGTTAGTCTGTTTATTTTCTATCTCATATGTTCTGCCAGGATGCTTATAGGAGTCACGTTTTATCCTTGATATTTGAACTTTTACCAGGAATGTGTCAATGTGGGTTTCTGCATTAATTTTCTGGTATTTGGGAGTGCTTTTGATAAGGAAGACTAAGGACTTTCTCCAACCTGTGAGAATGCTCTTTAAATAAAGCCTTACTCTTATTTCTTTCTGTTTGCTCCAGCCTCTGTTTCAGGAGTCTGTTAGATTTCCATCCTCAGTTCTACACAAGTATCATCTCTTTTCTGTTTTCTCTATGCAAGAAGAAGTCTCAAGTCTGTCCTGCACATTGTATATTTATTTTCCCCAGGATCTTTTCTGTCATTTATTACAGTTTTACTTCTCTTGTAATTTTTTCTTGTTTTATTTAGTTCACTTGATTGGAACTCATTTAATTTCCCCCCATTTTGTGTATACTATGTATATTTCTCATATACAGGAGGACATATGTACCTTATATGAAAGTACCTATCATCCACCTTAAAAGCTACAATAATATCCACACTATTGCATCTAGTTATGTGATTCTTCCCTTTCCTATTGTTGTGCTTTTCATTCCTTCAGCTAATATTTGAATTCTGTCTTAAGCAATATATTAGCTTGTTAGCTTTTAAAAACTGGTGTCATGCGATATGTAATTTTCTATAACTTACTTTTTTACAATATGCTTCTAGGATTCATCCAGGTTGTTATACTACCACAGTTTATTTATTTTCAATGTTGCATGCTTCATTGTGTGAACATACTATAATGCATTTATCCATTCTCCTGCTGATGGATATTTGGGTTGTGTCCAGAGTTTTGCTATCATGAACAATGTAGCCTTCAACATTCTTGCTCCTGTTTCCCAAGGTGCAGGTGAAGCAACCTGGAGAAGCATTGCTCCAACCATGACCGGAAACCAGCAGCAGCCTCATCACTGTGTGCTTCGTAGAATTGCAGATTTACAGACTTTACCCAAGACCTATTGGATCAGAATCTTCAGAGGCGGGGCCTCCAGACTGTATAGCTCTCCAGGGAATTCTGCTGCTCATTAAAGTTAGAGAAGCCCCGTAGCACTGTTGAGAGCAATACCTAAGAGTGGAATTGCTGTGTCCTGCACAGATATAAAAATATTCAACTCTATAGGCTAATGCCACATTATTTTCCAAAGTGATTCCAATTATTCCAACTTATACTTCCTTCAAGAAGTGTCTGAGTTCCTTTTGATTCACATTGTTGCCAACATCTGTTATTTTCATACTTCTTAATTTTTGCCAATCTAGTGGGCATATAACATCTAGTTCTTGTTGTTTGTTAAATAGTCCTTCCTCATGACTAGTTCATAAAGATATTTTATATTTTCTTTTAAAACTTTTAATGTTTTTTCATAGTTACATCTTTAATCAACCTAAAATTTATCTAGGTTATGGTATAAGTATCTAATTTCATATTTTTCCATATGAATAGTAAGTTATATCAGCATCATTTATTAAATGGGTCTCTCCTTTCTTTAGTGATCTGCAACGCTCTCTGTATCATAGATCAAACTTCCACATACTCGTGGGTTTATTTCTGGGCTATTCTGTCCTGTACCACTACTGCATTTAAAAAAATAGCTGTAACCAGTTTGGCTCAGTAGATAGAGCGTCGGCCTGTGGACTGAAAGGTCCCAGGTTTGATTCCAGTCAAGGGCATGTACCTTGGTTGTGGGCACATCCCCAGTAGGAGGTGTGCAGGAGGCAGCTGGTCAATGTTTCTCTCTCATTGATGTTTCTAACTCTCTATCTCTCTCCCTTCCTCTCGGTAAAATCAATAAAATATATTTTTTAAAAAATAAGTAATTTTATTTCAGAGAGGAAGGGAGAGAGAGAGAGAGATAGAAACATCAATGATGAGAGAGAATCATTGATTGGCTGCCTTCTGCACACCCCACACTGGGGATCGAGCCCGCAACCCAGGCATGTGCCCTGACCAGGAATCGAACCGTGACCTCCTGGTTCATAGGTCAATGCTCAACCAATGAGCCATGCTGGCTGGCCACCATGAATGCAGTTTTAATTACCATCCTATATAATAAAGAGGTAATATGCAAATTAACCCTCACACCCTCACAAGATGGCTGACTATGACCAAGCCGGCAGGGGGGTTAATGAGGGACAACCAAACAAGTGAACAAGCAGGCTGCATGGGGCGACCAGGCTGGCATGGGGGGCTGTTAGGGGTGACCAGGCCGGCAGAAGGGGCCAGCTGGGGGTGACCAGGAAGGCAGGCAGGTGAGCGATTAGGAGCCAGCAGTCCAGGATTGTGAGAGGGATGTCCGACTGCCGGTTTAGGCCCGATCCTGGCAGTCAGACATCCCCAAGGGGTCCCGGATTGGAGAGGGTCCAGGCTGGGCTGAGAGGAGCCCCTCCCCCCCCGCACGAATTTCGTGCACCAGGCCTCTAGTTGTCTTATATGTAATGAAATTTGGTAGAGCAAGTCCTCCTGTCTTATTCTTCAGTAATGGCTTTGCTAATCTTGGGCCTTTACTCAGTCATAGACATTTCAGAATCAGATTATCACATAGCTAAACAAAATCTACTGAGAACTTGGAATTTCATTGAATTCACGGATCAAATGAAGAGAACTTTATTTCTATGATATCGAGTCTTCTTATCAATAAATATGAAAGAGACTGAAAACAACAACAACAACCTCCTTCCACTCAGGGATCTTTCTTCTCTCCTTCCTTCCTTTCTTTCCTTCCTTCCTTTGAAAGTGGAAGTTCATAATAATGTCTTTTTTTTCTATTAAGAAAGTATCCTATATCTTTTATAATGGAAGTAAATCTTGAAAGAAGAAGAAAACATGGAAAACATTTCAATTCAGAGACTAAAATCAGAACACATTTTATTTTTAGAAGCTTCCTATTCACCATTTAGTAGCAAGCATGGCAATAAGGAGAATCCAGTGTTAAGCCCCAAATTTGCTCTGTTGGCAGATTCACTGATTTTTTATTTCTAGATAAAGCACTTTTAAAGTGTTTATACATTTCCTTTCTCCCTGCCTATCCTTTGGTATTGTATGAAAACTATTTGTGATGAATCTCTTCACTTCTACTTCCAAAAGTAGACAAAAAGAAAGCCTTCATTTTCCAGCCCCTACCTCCCCCCCCTCCCCCCCCCCCCCCCGCCCCACCGCCACCACCTCCCAGAATTCAAGGATAATGTGCCCAGGTAAAACATGTTCTAGGCAATAGCTGTGTGCCTCTTGTATGGTGTAGGAAAATGTTTACTTTTTGTTTTTTAAAAATATCTGTTCACAGTTAAGTCATATATGTCATTTAAGCACACCTACATTTGTAATAAAATTATGTGAATAGGCATGTAAGCAATAGATTGATAAACATAAAATTTGGGATAATAGTTACCTTAAGATGAGCAAGAGAAATATGAAAATAGGATATGAGAGAACTTATCAATTCTATTCTTATCAAAAACATTGTCAAAAAAGCAATGTTTTAGTTTTGGGGTTGGGCGGCGGATTCACAGGTGCTGATTGTATTGTTTTGCTTAAAAAGTAGCATGCATGCATGGATACTCTTTTGAATGTGCCAAATAATATACTGAAAAGATAGTAAAGAATAAATATGTAAACATTTGTTATGAGAACTTCCTTTCTGAAGATGACATCATTGATCCACCCATAGGCTGACATCTCTTTGAACTGTTTTACCCAAAGGGAGATGTGTTTATGGTGACTTGCTCTTGGTTCATCATCTCTTCCCTCAGGGGACTAAAGGATTTTGGTTGTTAAGTCAGTTGATGGTAGGTTAAAAACCAAGGGGAATGTGAAACTTTTACCTTTACATAGCTACATGCACCATTTACAGTCTCCTTTCTCACATGTATTCTCCAATTCCCTACTTATCCTTCTTCTCCTCTTTAAACTCTCCATCCTCCCTCTTTCGCTGTCCTTATCTCTCCCTCATGTAAACCAACTCTTAGCTGACTCAAATTGTATTTCCTTCCTCCCTCCCTTCCTTTTTCCCTGCTTCTGCCCCCCTCTCTCTCCTTTCTCACTCTTTCTTTTATTTTACTATGAATATGTGCCTATATAATCATAAATAAAATTAACTAATATGATCTCTAAATATCTCTTAAGGAAATGACACAAAAAAGCAGAAAAATTGTCTTTATGCATAGAACAGTAGAAAAGAAAATAAAGAATGCACACACATCTCAAACAACAACAAAAAGGTTATTGTATAAAAGATGGAATATAATGAGAAGTTTTCAGATAATAAGAGTCCTCAAGAAGGAAAGCAAATATAATGGCTTTTTAAGTCAATAAAAAATCCACAGCAAGGAATGCATTGCAATTTTCAAGGGACAAAGAGAGACACAAACAGACATTCTTTAAATGTATCAGACATGAGAAGAGATTGAAGAAAAATAGTGTCCATTTATTAGTTGGAGAGGGAAAACTAATAGAAGATGACACTGAAATGACAGAGGTTTTAAATCTTTTCTTTTTCTTGAGTATTTGTCAAAAAGTCAATTGTCTGAAAGCTAGACAAAGCAATATATGGAGGAGTAAGTTGAACCAAAATAAATGGGAAAAGAGAAAGAAACTGACAGAGGGTTGCAGAATTTACTGGATTAATCGCTGAATCATGTACTCCTCGAGGTCTAAGATTATTTACCCATTCCTACAGCCCATGCCTAGCAGAGTGCCTGGCCTATCTATAGGCGGTGTTAGAATTCAATTATGAATTGAATTCAGACAATATTTAAGGCTCTATCTAGGCAGTAGGGTTACAGTGGTGAATAAGGCACATAATTTCTTGCCATCATGAAGTTTATAATCTAGCGAGAAAGTCCTTACGCCAACGAGTTAGGTGATTAATTAATTTTAATAGTACTAATGACAATTGAGGAATCTATGATACCTGATAATAGAAGATGTGACCCAGTCTGTGAATAGGGACAGCCAGGGAATGAGTTTCATGGAGTGACATTTAAGATTTGAGAAAAAGAGAGGAGGGGATAGAGAGAGTCTTGGGCAAGAGAAAGAGCTTATGTAAAGGGTTGACCTGGGGAAGAATTGGAATGTTTGAGAATCTGAAAGCAGACTAATTCAGCTTGGAGCTCAGCAAGTGAATACAAGATGAGGATCGTAGGTCCAGGTTGATATAGACCTCAGGATTTTAGAACCACTGCAGAATTTTAAGAGATAAAGTGACATTATTCAATTTATATTTAGCAAGTTGACTTTCACAGCTGTGCAGAAAATGGATTGAAGAAAACCATTTAGGTTAGTTGGAAGAAAGATAATGGTAATCTGATCAAGGTGAGGAAATTAAATTAGAGATAACATGAGGGAGTTGAGAATATTTAGGAGATAAAATTGATTGGAATTGATGATTGATTGGATATAAAGAAAGAGTATTAAACAGGATTCACAGCTTTGTAAATGCCCAAATCCTTAATTCCAGAGGGTGGGATGGCTCCTGGCAGCACAGCAAGAAGAGCTGTATTTCCCTTCTGTCCTCAACACCACCTCCTCCCAACCCAATCTCAGCCCACAAAATCTTGGTGAGATCAAGTTCTGCCAGGGATAAGTGAGATAAATAAAGAAAATACCTGAAAGAAAACAGTCAAACAGTGTAATAGTAATATCTAACAAATGTGCACTGGCTAAATCTTTCCTAATGTGTCCCAGAACTTTAGTTCTGAAGTACTGTTTTATCATTTTTAGTACATATGAATCCAGTGTATATTTTTGAAATGCTTTGTCTTTATCCACTTACTTCACTCATTATTTCTCACACTTGCTATTTCTACTAATCTAGAGCTGGGCAAGGGGGCCCTTGCTTTAGAGAGCCAAGCTCTGGCCCATCTTCAGCTGCCCCCCTCTCCATCGGGTAAGAACTTTAGAGAGCCAAGGACCCATGCCTCTTTGTAGACCATGTTCTGAATCCCCATGATCCCAGAATTCTCTGCTCAGATAGGCCCTCACATGTTGTCAGGGCTTGCGTGGACATCAACCTGGAGCCTGACTTCCTGAGAGTGGACCATAGCGCTGGAGCTTGTACCACTGGTCTAGAAAGGTGGCAAGGGGAAGCTACTTATGGAGGTGTGAGCAGGGCTTGGGCTTGCCAACTAGGTTTTCCACATTGCATGACCATAAGACCCTTGATGATACACTACAGAACTAGGTGTGAGAAGGGGTGCAGGGATGTGGCTCTGGGCTCTGACCAACCCAGTGAGAGCTGCGAATACATTCTTTTATTTCACAAGCATTTTATGAGCACATATTAGTGGTATTCAAGATATTCTGTTTAGCTTGAGTGATACAAAGATGAACAAGAAGTCTTCCTCTCCTGAAGGAACTTAGTGGCCAAGATACATGTACACAACTCTCTAAAATGAGACTCACTAAAGTAAACACCACATGAGCAGGAACCACTTGTTTTGGGAATTCAAAAGAGGAAGCAATTAATTATGATGAGGGAGTTGGAGAATGCGTCACAGAAATAAATGTGGAGAAATAATTTGCTTACAGTTGAAAGATATATACTCAAACCCTAAAAAGTTATTTATTATATACAAACCTGTTTCTTCATAGGGGTTTAATAAGATGCTACACCTGGAAACATCTATTATAGTGCCTGATTTATAATTTAATAAATATTGCTTATTTTTCTCCTTATTCCTGATTTTTTTTGCCTCATGAAAATAGAATAGTTATCTTATAGTATGTTCACAGTTATGTCTCAAGTTGCCCCAAAACATAAACTTAACTGGTGTGTGTGTGTGTGTGTGTGTGTGTGTGTGTGTGTGTCTGTGTGTGCACTTGTGTGCATATTTTGGAGTCTGATGATGGTTTCAAGGAAGCTCCCTGAGATCAGGGCTTATCTTTGCATTGTGTGAACAAGAATGTTGGTATTCAAGAAGTGTCCTATGAGTTGTTATCAAATAAAGATTCAACCTCCTGATGCCTGGGAGGGCTTCCAGTGCTGAATAACAGTGAAAAGATAGCTTTGCAAGGTCTGAAGGTCATGGTTTTCTTGAGCAGGCCTCACTACAGGTGCTTAAACCTGTTTAATTCCAACATTTCCTGCTTCTGGAAAGTACACATGTACTGATGTGTGTCAGCAAAACAGCAAGTATTTTTCCTTCATAGAACCTCTTTTTGAATGTCCAAAGTTTTAAAACCCAATTAACTCTAGTGGGTACAAATGCTGCACCAGTGGCCACACTTTATCTAGATATCTGACCTTCGAGAGCCAAGAAGAAATGAACTAGAACGTCACCATGGCCCTCTGCGCCAGACATGGCAGTGTGCCAGAGCTCACATGTAAGGGGGAGAATCCTACTGTTCTGACCTTCTCCACAGAGAGGGAACTGCAGGACAGATCCAGGAAGTTTCCACAGGACTATAGTGCCTTTGGAAATACTGAAAGCGACTCTTTCCCATACTGCTCTTTGCAGAGGGAGTGAAATCCCTCCATTCCCATTGTTTGACCACCTTACTTAAAACATACAATGGTTCCCCAGTGCTTGTAAGCAAGAGACTGAGACAAATGGTTTTAATACAAACTGGGCCCTTTCACCTTGCCTTTCATGCTCAAGGACATTGATTTTTTTCCCCTCCCACCATGGGCAGGGCCTTCTTGTTTCTCTAATTCCTCCCATTCACATCCCACACACCTCTTCCCAACAGGTGCGCATGCACGCGCGCGCGCACGCACACACACACACACACACACACACACACACACACACACCTCACATGCACACCACACACTTCAGACGCTAGCTTTAGGGTCACTTTCTCAGGGATTGCTTCCTGGACCACCCCCAACCCCCCACCTGAGCTAAATCACATTTATGTGTTACATGTTCTCAGAGAACCATTTCTTTCTCTTAGGACACTTGATTCAGTTTCTTTTGCACATTTATTGATAGAATTTCTGATTCATATGTCTCTTCGCTTCTAGACTATGAATTTCATGATGATGGGACTGTGTCTTCTCACTGTTGTATTCTCAGAGGCTAACACAACACCTATTTTCCCTTTGGCCTGGCCCTCTGCCCCTTGTTTTTCCTATGCATCTGTAGATAGACTTCAGATGATCTACGCGAAACAAAATTACAGAATTTTTTTTGTACTCAGCCCCATCAATCCAAGACCTCAGTAAGGGTGGAGGGCATTGGCTCAGTTGGGGCTCGGTGGAGCAGCCAGTGAGGAACTTCATCATTTGCTGAGCACCTGTGATGCGCTGAGCAAATAGAAAGAACTAAGACACAGTCTCACACTTGGGGGACCTCACTGTTTAGCTGGGCAAAAGCCAGGATGGTGTCTCAGTGGAGTTTTTCAGCTAACTCCGAGGTCCCACCTCTTCTTCCTGAATTGACTCATTCTTTGTGTGTTGGTAGGCAGAAGGAGGTAAGCCCTTGTAGGTTTGAGCAGATCCTTTTTCTCCCCAAACTTATCCCCTTATAGCTTTTTTGTAATAAAAGTATTTATTTGTGCAAGTCGTGAAAATTAAGTGCACATGTGGTACTTGGAGAAGAGGCTTTATAATAATGCATTTCTGGGCAGGCTACAGAAGCCGAGCTAGTGGAGAGATTTCTGGAAGGGCATTTGGAGAGGAATTGATTTATTCCTTCATCCATGGAGGCAAAATGCTAGCACCTTTCTGGTTACAAAGAGTAGAATCGAGTCGGTGAAATCAGTCACAAGACAACCACAGCTTTAACAGCCAACAGAAGGGCCAACCAGAGGAGACATTTTGTTGACAGCCTCTCTGATGAGCGCAGGGGATTCAGAATACAAAAGTGAAGGTGGTCTCTACCCAGACAGCTCCAGGAAAGCCTGTGGAACACTGCCTACACAGCACTGCCCACAAGCTATTGTGCAGCTGTTTCAATTAAAGAATTAAACTATATCTGAGTAGCAGCAACATCCATGAGAGCCAAATTGGATTTCTCCTTGGAAAACAAGCTACAGACCACATCTTTATTGTGCAGACACTCATTAGCAAATATGTAAAAAATACCAGTCAGAGAAACATGTTTTCCTGCTTTGGAGGTTTTTTATTTTATTTTTTTATTGAGTTTATTGGGGTGACATTGGTTAATAAAATTATATCGGTTTTAGATGTACAATTCTATAATACATTATCTGCATATTGTATTGTGTGTTCACCACCCCGAGTTAAGTCTCCTTTCATAACCATTTATCCCCTCGCCCCCTGCCCTTTACCTTTGCCTACCTTTCTCCACCCCCATTTTCCTCTGGTAATCACCATATTCTTGTCTGTGTCTATGAGTTGTTTTTTCTTAATCCCTTTACCTTTTTCACCAAGCTCCCTAAACCCCTCCCCTCTAACAGTTGTCGGTTTGTTCTGTGTATCTATGAGTCTGTTTCTATTTTATTTGCTAGTTTATTTTGTCATTAGATTCCACATATAAGTGAAATCATATGGTACTTGTGTTTCTCTAACTGGCTTATTTCACTTCGCATAATACTTTCCAGGTCCATCCATGCTGTTGGAAAAGGTAAGATTTCCTTCTTTTTTATGGCGGAATAGTATTCCATTTTGTAAATGTACCACAGCTTTTTTATCCACTCATCTACTGATGGGCACTTAGGCTGCTTCCAAATCTTGGCTATCAAAAAAAAAGTGCTGCAATGAACATAGGGGTGCATATATTCTTTTGAATTAGTATTTTGATAATTTGCATACAACTTAAGTGCTCTTATATTAACATTTAAGCCACATGCACAATATAAGGATGGATGGCAAAATTCATGCTAATTATTTAAAATTTTAATTTTTCTTTACTTAGAACAACAAGAAATAGCTAAAGTCAAGAGACTGGCAAAAAGGAAAAAAAGCTTTATATTTTAGTAACTTTAATGCCACTTTTTGAAGTTGAGGTTCCACACTTTTATTTTGTATGGGGTCCTACAAATAATGTAGATGGCATGACCAGCCCTCCCTTATCAACTCTATAGAATTGCAATATCCCCTTCTTGATGTATGCTATGTATATACTATAAAATAGGGTGGGAGTCCAGAAAACACAAGAGAGACTTGATGGGAAGGCAGTTCTAAAGGAGATCCAAAATGGCTTTTGACTATAAAAGGAAAAGCCAGAGAAAGAGAAGTAAAGATGGTAGTTGCTAATTAAGGGGAACAGAGGGATTTTCTTTTGGTGAAAATTGATTTTGATGGGTGAGACCCCAGAGAAAGCAAAGCGGACTGTGGGCTGCTATAGTGACTAACATCTTAGTTATCTGGATCTCAGAAGGGCAGGAAGTGAAACGTGGTGGTGGGGTGGTCTGGGAGCATGTGAACTTAGAAGGACGAGACTAGTAGAAATATTTTATCTCCATAAAGGAATTTGAGTATTTGGCAGCATGACGAAAATAGTGTTGGCAGCTTTTAACACTGACCATGAATAATGTCTGAACGTTAAACTTTTTATGCAACTCTCTAGTAAGAGTACCTACACTGTAGGTTAGATGCTCCCATGAGTGAGAGGAAAAATTACATGAAGGCTTGTCTAAGAATGCGTTGTCTAAGATGTAATTTTCCAACATTACACACTCTTAGTCACCCCTCAGAACAGGGATATGATGATTGCCATCAGACCTCAGGTGAAAAGTCCACAGTCTTAGAAGTGAGACTTCCAGTTTTTTATGGCCTTCGATATGGTCAGATGTGGAAGACAATTATGTGTGCTATTTAAGGACCTGGGGCTGAGGGGAAGGTATAGGAGAAAACTGGGTATAACAGGGGAAATGTCAGCTCTGTGAGAACAATGATTAGAAGTAAGGTCTAGATAGAATCTTTGCCTTTATTGTGAGTTATTTGCATAGGCGATAGAGAAAATTATTGACAATTCTTATAAAGAAAACTGTGGTGTAGCTGTGAAATAGAAATGTGCATAAGTCATTTATACAAATGTCATTGCTCTCAGAACAATAACAATCACATATATCAGATATATCAGATCAACTGTGGTGTTTTATTTTGATTACAACACTAACTCCAATACTAAATTAAACTCTATGGTATGATGTTTAACACTAGTCATGGGGAACCAGTCTCATTCCAAAATCACATTTCCTTGGTTCAGATTTCAGTGCCTGTGCACATGAAGCATGGCAATCTGCTCACAGCTTCAACAATAAATACAGAGAACATTGTTTCTGAAGGACGTGGATGCTAAAATACAGAACATGGTCATCATTAAGTTTACAGATGATGCTAATGGGAAGAAGGGTGGGTTAGGAATTCCAAATAGGAATAAACTCAGGGTAGAGGCCTGGAGAGAAAATTTTAATCACACAAGTGATTGATGGTGAAGGACTGCCTTTCTGTGGTCAAGACTAAATTAGGATCAGGGCTCATTGGAGAGGGGAGGTGAAGCTGGTAGAAAGTTCTGGGGTCCAGAACTCTGGAAAAGGACCCAACGTCCAACTATGCTAATATCAATTCAAGTCCCTTGCCAGGATTTTCAGCCAGTCCACCTTTGCTTGGAGAGGAGTGGAGAGCTCAAATCCACTTGGGAGTTTGTATAGTATTGATGTAATTTAGGAAATTACTATCCTAGGGATTGTATAAAAGGAGGCAGAATGTAAAAATGGTTTCTCTCTTATCCTTTCTCCTCCTCAACCAATCCACCTACTTGTCCTTTCTTTTCTACTCTACTATTTCTCTCAGCCATCCCCTCTGCCCTCTTCATTGCCATTACCCTATTCTGAGCCATCGCTGTTTCTCATATTCTTTGTAGTAACTTTCTGTCTAGACTCCCTGCCTTCACTCTTATAATTCATTTTCCACAAAGCAATTAAAGTCATCCTCCTGAAACTTAAATCAGAACATATCTGTTCCTTGTTAAAGCCCTTCACTGGCTGCCCATTGCTCTTAGACTAAAATCCAAGCTTCTTGTGGTGATCTGCACACTCTGCATGATCTGCCTGCTGCTTAGCTCTCCAACCCCATTTCACATCACGCTTCTCCCAGCTCACTACATCCAGCCTTCTTCTCTGTCCTGTGAATCCTACAGACCTTCTCCCTTCAAAGGCACCTGCACAGAAGTTCTTCCCCCAGCTCTTCTGGAGGTGATTTCATCTCATCTTTCAGGTCTCCTTTACCAGATTTCTCCAAATCTTCAATGCATTTCTCACACTCTGTAGTAATTATCTTATTTATCAGGCTACATATTATTTGTCTCTTCCTTATAAAGACTCTCAGCTTCTTGAGAACAAGAGGCCATGCCTGTTTCCTTATAGCTATATTCCCAGAACCTAACACAATGTTGGGCTGGTGCTCAATAAATAGATATGAAGTAACTAAACTTGTCTCCTATCACAAGGCCACTGCTGTGCCCAGCATATTTTAAAACTGGACCTCTGAATCCTATGATCATTCCTGGGGGAGGTATCTGCAGCCACAGAACTGAGGAATGTACCTGGACAGTACAAGTAACCATATTTTCCAGCTCCCAACTTGAGGCCCTTCAGAATGAGATAGATGAGTATTGCGCATGGTTATATTATCTCTGAAGCTCTGAATCTTCTATTACAGCAATGGTAGCTCTGGATAAGCCTTTTTTTCCTTTTGTGCACTTTCCACCTATATTTTCTATGCCTTGGAGAATGCCTCCAATTTTGTATCACCTACATTCTCATTAAGGTGGTTTTAACATCTGCCTTCTAGATCAAGAAGGATGATGAGAGAGTCAACTATTAAACGGTTCCTCATCCCTGACAGCTTCACAGCAGGCATTCCTCTGTTCAGCCCAGAGTCACTCATCACTCTTCCGTGTTTGTCTTCCCCCAGCCAGCTTTAGTTCATTTGACTGGCTTCGATTCAACACACTTAAGTTTTGAAAGCTGAGTTTATGAGATATAATTCCAGATACTTACATTCTCTGAGTCATGTCATTTTATCAAAAAAGCATATGATGCAACTTTTAAAGGGCATTTCCAGAGGCACAGCTGGAATTTTAAAAAAAGAGTGGGAGAGCAAGAGGATGAACGGTACTTTGATCAACACTCATTCCCCAGGCCACATGGTGATTCCATCAGTGGACCTAAGTGTGTACAGATCAAACCCTGAGAGCCAGTGGAGGACAGACACCCAATTAGTTATAATAACCTTTGACTGGTAAGTGAAAGGAGAGAACTATGGAAACATGGACACCCAGAAGGAATTTGGGGACCAAACCACTCCGAGTTTCCCATCTGATGTGTTGGCCAGAAGTGCAGTCCCTGAGTGAGGTCCTGTGTATTCATTAGAACTTGGGGAGCCAAGCGAATGGGACACAGCAGCCCTAAATGAGCTTCACAGTTACTGCAAATGAAAAAGGAAGGCCATGTATTTCTAAGAGAAAAAGCCATATAAATCTGACAGCTCCACCCCACTCAACAAATCCCAATCATCTCCAGCCAAACCACTCTATTTTCCTGACAGAGACTTGAACAGTGGGAAGACAGTGTGAAAAATAAGTGGTAATAACCACAAACCTCTTATGATACACCCTGGGCTCAGTTCTAATGTCTTTGGGTCCATTCAGAGCAAGGTAGGTCACCTTCCATTTTTACTCACACACTGACAGACACATACACACACAAACACCAAACCATGACTCAACCAACACACATGCAGCCACACCTCATACACACAAGATGAATTATGCAAGTACATATTTTGTTTATTTCCTTAAATTGCATTAAACTTTTCTGTGTTTTGAAACTTCTGAGTTATTGGTCTTAATATTACTATTATTCACTTAGTGCTTTTGTTTTTCTTGTATTAAAAGAGACTAACAAGGTTGAAAACAGTATTTTTAAAAAGCTTCCAGTGAAATCAGCAATCTATTGATTGAAAAGTATCAACATTTAATACTCTTGAATCAGTAATTTTATCTCTATGTATGTTTACTACAGAACAATATATATAGACTAGGGGCCCGGTGCACGAAATTCGTGCACTGGGTGTGTGGGGAGGGGAGTGTCCCTCAGTCCAGCCTGCCCCCTCTCACATACTGGGAGCCCTCAGGCGTTGACCCCCATCACCCTCCAATCGCAGGATTGGCCCCTTGCCCAGGCCTGACGCCTCCGCCAGAGGTGTCAGGCTTGGACAGGGGACCCCCATCTCCCCCCGATCACTGGCTGTTGCCCCCGCCCAGGCCTGAGGCCTCTGGCCCAGGTATCATGCCTGGGCAGGGGACCCCCATCTCCCTCTGATCGCTTGCTCCACCCCCCCACCCAAGCCTGACGCCTCTGACCCAGGCTTCAGGCCTGGGCAAGGGGACCATCATATCCCCCCAACCCCCGGCTCCGCCCCCCACCCAGGCCTGATGCCTCGGCCAGAGGAGTTGACCCTCATCACCCTCCGATCACCAATCACTGGATCGGCCCCTTGACCAGACCTGAGGCCTCCGGCAGAGGTGTCAGGCCTGGGCAGGGGACCCCCAGCTCCCCGCGGTTGCAGGCTCCGCCCCTGCCCCTGCAGGATGCCTCTGGCTGAGGTGTCTGGCCCGGGCAGCGGGGACCCGCAGCTGCAGCGGCCCTGCGATCGTGGGCTCCACTTTAGGCCCAGGCAAGGGACCCCTAGCTCCCGGGACTGCCAGCTTCGACCGTGTCCAGCTCCCATCGCTGGCTCCACCCCTACTTCCTGCTATCATTGGCCAGGGTGGCAAAGGCGCCTGATTCTCCGATCATGGCTGGGGGGCAGGGCCGCCTTTGCTCTGCCCCCAGCTCTTAGCTCCCCCTGGGTTTCCGATCACTGTCAGTGGCAGGGGGCTTCTTCCTGCTTTCCCTTTCGCCTCCCTGCATTGTGCCTACATATGCAAATTAACCGCCATCTTGTTGGCAGTTTACTGCCAATCATAGTTGGCAGTTAATTTGCATATAGCCCTGATTAGCCAATGAAAAGGGTATCGTCGTACGCCAATTACCATTTTTCTCTTTTATTAGATAGGATATCCATGACCACTCATTTTCCCCATTTTTGTACCCAAGCAGCTAAATATAGTTGTTGAAAAGCACACAACAGTAAGACAGGTTTCACTTTAAATCTGACCCCATACCTCATATGTGCTCTCAGTGTTTCCTGTGATGTCAGCCTACGCTGTTTCTCTAGTTTCTTCACCGAGCTTGCCTTTCTATTCTCTGAGATAACTACCTTGTACACTTGTTTCCTGTTCAGGCCCTCTTCTCCATGCACTTCCCTTCCTCTCAGTCAATGGCCTTGCCTTATGTTTCAAGCAATACAAGAAACCATGATTTGGGAGCCCCTTTTCTTCCCATCGCCCAGTCTCTGCATGGTTGCCTTTATGGCCTATGCTTTCTTCCTGTGCAAGTAGGAAATGCTGTATCTCCTAGAGAAGGTCAGTCTCTGTCAACTTTCATCCTGTTTCTCTCCTGCATAGTCAGTCCTCACACTTTCACCTGCTTCAAATATACAACAAATTTATATCTTCAGTCCAAACATCTCCTTTGAGCTCCAGACTTGTGATTAATCTGCATATTTGATACTCCACTTGGATGTCTCCTCAACATCTCAAAATTAACATGTCCAAAGTATACACTTGATTCATCCATCCCCTACAAACTTATCCTTCCCCTAGTCTTCTTAATGCAGTAAATGGCTCCATCACTCATGAGCTGTCCAGGTTTTTCTTCTTCAATCCCCATATCCATTCCTGTTTTTCATGTCAGTTCTACCTTTGAAATATATCTTGAATTTCTCTAGTGCTATAGCCACTAGCCTGCCAAAACCATCCATCATCATGTTGCATATACTACTAAAATCGTGTCCTTCTTGGTCTCATCCTTATCCAGTTATAATCTACTAGAAGCCCATTGCACGAAGATTTGCACAATAGGCCTTCCTTCCCCTGGCAGCTGGTACTGGTTTTCCTCTGGCTCCCGGGACCCAGGCCTTTGGGTCAGTGAGGCTTGCTTCTCCCCTCTGGCCTCAGTGAGGCTTGGCTTCTCTGCTGCAGCCACAGTGGAGAAGCCAAGCCTCTTCAGTCTTCAGTCTTCACTCTGGCCGGAGCCTTCAGTCTTCGCTCCATGCCTGTGTATGCAAATTAACCGCCATCTTTGTTGGGTTAATTTGCACAGTCACTCTGATTGGCTGGTGGGCATAGCAGAGTGACACCAATTTGCATGTTTCTCTTTTATTAGTGTAGATTCTCCACAGAGTATCAGAGTAGTCTTTTATATATCTGTATCTACATATCTATATATCTATCCTATACTAATAAAAGACAAACATGCAAATTGACCGTACTTTCGCTACACCTTAAGCCACGCCCACCAGCCAATCAGAGCGACTATATGCAAATTAACCCAACCAAGATGGCGGCCGGCAGCCACAGAGCTGGAGCAAGCAGGAGGCTTGCTTGCTCCAGTGATAGAGGAAGCCAGCCTGCTGAGCCTGCTCTGAGCTACACTCAAAGCAACAAAGTTTCAATTATAGAAGGTAAATAAACTTCAGATACCTGCTTTCAGCAGGCCATGGCCATGGAGCTGGAGTGAGCAGGAGGCTTGCTTGCCCCTGCGATGGAAGAAGCCAAGCTTCCCGGTGGCTGCTGCCTCCTCTCAAGGCAACAAAGTTTCAATTATAGAAGGTGAATAAACCCCAGATACCTGCTTCCAGTCACCATGGCCAAGGAACTGGAGCGAATAAAAACAAAAACAAAAAAAGGAAAGGCTGGGAGCTTCAGTTGCCAGGGTGCTTGGTCAGTCTGAAAATAGCCATCAGCCCCTCACCCAGGCTTGTCAGGCACCCCAGTGGGGACCCCCACCCTGAACGGGGTTTGGGAAGCCTGAAAACAGCCACCAGCCCCTCACCCAGGCTGGCCAGGCACCCCAGCGGGACCCCCACCCTGATCCAGGACACCCTTCAGGGCAAACAAGTTGGCCCCCACCAGGCCTCTATTCTATATAATAAAAGGGTAATATGCAAATTGACCCTAACAGCAGAACGACTGGGAATGACTGGTCACTATGACACACACTGAGCACCAGGGGGCAGATGCTCAATGCAGGAGTTGCCCCGTGGTGGTCAGTGCGCTCCCACAGGGGGAGCTCTGCTCAGCCACAAGCCAGGCTGACAGCTGCCCGTACAGCGGTGGTGGTGGGAGCCTTTCCCACCTCCTCAGCAGCACTAAGGATGTCCAACTGCAGCTTAGGCCTGCTCCCTGCTGGCAAGTGGACATCCCCCGAGGGCTGCCGGGCTGCCAGAGGGAAGTCTGACTGCCAGCTTGGGCCCAATCCCCCAGGGAGCGGGCCTAAGCCAGCAGGTGGACATCCTCCAAGGGGTCCCAGATTGCAAGAGGGCATAGGCTGGGCTGAGGGACCCCCCGAGTGCACAAATTTTTGTGCACTGGGCCTCTAGTATATCTATATATCTATATATCTATATCTAATCATATTACTCCCCTGAATGAAATTCTCTAGTGGCTTCCCATAACACTTCAGATGAAACCCAAACTTCTGCCCCAGCTGGTTAGGCTCAGTGGATAGAGTGTCAGCCTGTGGACTGAAGGGTCTCGGTTTTGATTCTGGTCATGGGCACATGCCTGGGTTGCAGGCTTGATCCCCAGTGGGGAGCATGCAGGAGGCAGCCAACCAATGATTCTCTCTCATCATTGATGTTTCAATCTCTCTCTCCCTCTCCCTTCCTCTCTGAAATAAATAAAAATATATTTTAAAAAACCACCCAAACTTCTTACCATCACCTACAAGATACATCATGATTGGTTTCTGCCTACCTCTCCAATGTTATTTCATGCCACTCTCTCTCATCCATCACCTTTTAGCTACATTGGCTTCTTTTCAATTCCTTGGAAACGCCAAGTTCCTTTCTATCTAGGGCTTTGTAATGCTCTTCCCTATGCCTGGAATGTTCTACCATTTTTGGATCCCAATTTAAATGTCAACTTCTCAAAAAGTCCTTCCTGGCTCTGCTGTTCAGGTAAGTGATTCCAGTTAACTTTACATTAGCACACTTTATTTCCCTCATAGCGTTTATCACAGCTTGAAATTACATTATACCTGCTGCTAGATTGTAAGCTCCACAAAAAGGATATATACTATTCAGATATGAATACCTTCCCCTTCCCATAGCATGTCACACATAGAGGTCAATAAATATTGATGAATAAGTAAATGAGTGAATGCAAGAATGTTAGTAATAGCATTATTATCATAGCAAAAGATTAAACAACTTAAATGTCTATTAATAAGTGAAAGGTTATACAAATGATGGCATAACCTTAGAATAGTAATAAGTGGAACAATTTGCACAGTGATAGAAAATCTGTCCAAGATACAATAATTGAAAAATGCAAACTGCAGAACATGGTACTTAAAAATGTTTATGCCACATATAAATATATTACTACATATGCATGCAAAATTTCTAAAATTTACATGAGAAACTATTATATGAGACACTCATACTTCTGCTTAGAGGGAATCCTTTATGTCATGCCATACAGCTTGAATTTCCTACCATAATTATGTTACTTTTATAATTTAAAAACTTTTCAAATAAAAATACAAACATACAGTAACAAAAACTTAGTCAAATATTGTGTGCCTGCTCCAAGGGCTAGTAAGCTTTGCTTGCTAGAAGTTCAGGGGTAAAAGACCCATGTGTAAGTAACCATTTTCATTAATTGACTTGCTCTGCTTTGTTCCAAAGAACTAACTCAAGGTGGCTACAAATAACTGTGTTCCATGTGACAGTTAGAACATGTGAATTTGTTACCAGATTAGGGAGGACATTGTATGCAGAGCAAGTACTCCGCATTTAACTGGACAGGAACCAGGAATTTGTAAAAGTTCCCGTCCAGTTAAAGCTTTAAAAAATTCAATATGGGCAGCTAAAGATTAGTCTACCGGAGTAAATTTAACCTCTTAATAACATTTTATGATTTAAAGACCATAAACCAGGTAACACTCTCATTGCTCCTCTGCTAACAGTAATAAGATTAGTTGCCTTTAGTGATAAAGTGCTTAGTATCATCCCTTATTCCTCTGGGTCAGATTTCCTTGGTCCTCACTGACTGCCTAGGCTTTGTCTTATTTGAAAACCTGTAAACAACATTAGTGCCCACTGGCTCCTTCTGATACTTCTTTGTATTTATAGACAGACATAAGGCAGGGAGTGTAGGGTGAGGTATTTGCTCTCTCCTGCTCACAGGTACTAAGCCTAGCCAGATTTATTTTGGTTCACTTGTGTGCTCCATCCCTCACTTGGAGGCCTTTCAATCCTCCAGTGGTTGTCAAACTTTAGAGCACATAAAGAAACACCCGGAGGGCTTGTGAGAATCCAGATGCCTGGGCCCCAGTCCTAGAGATTCTAATTCATTAAGACGAGTAGGCCTGAGAATTTGCATTCTAACAAGTTCCCAGGTGATGCTGATGGTCTGAGGAGTCTTTGTTGAGAATGACAGCATTGGTGGAGTACCGTGACCTTTCTCTGTGCACAGGGATCTTGAGGCGCGTGACAAGACATCATACAGAAGAGCACCCCTCCCTTTTGTTAGTGCTCAGTCTAAAGCCTTGATTTCACAGCCTGACAAGCTCCCAGAAGAAATTCTTCTAAGCTGATTTTAGCCTATCATTTTACCTTGCAGAGGTTAGAAATACAGCCTTTTCTCTCTCTGGGGTTCAGAGAACAGACTGCCTACCCTGGAAAAGTTTCCCTTTTGTCTATTTTGACCTTTATTGTTTCTGGCCTTATTGCTTTTCAAGGACAAAGGCTGAATTGGTTCTTTCCCTTTCACAGGTCTGAGCCCATTTTCATTTCTGCAGATGCTCTGGATTTACTCAAATCCTGTGGTATCTTGATATCCACCAAGGACCTGGGACCAGAAATGTCCCCTTTGTGGAGCCTCAGTATTCTCAGTTGTAGGGACTGGATGATCTCTAAGGTCCCTTCTAATTCCAATGTTCAATGAGACTCTAACTACCTGTTTCAGTGATGTTTGGCTCTGACTGCTACAAAGCTAAATGCATTCAGGGGGAGTACAGGCAACCAAGATTTCAGTCTCTGTGTTAGATTGCAAATGAAGCAGCTGTGATGTCAAGAAGCATTGCCATAATTTGAGGCTCAAACAGTGTAAAGTAGACTTTTATAGAAGAAGGTTCTGAGAGGTATTTATGGGAGTCACAATGGGACATTTTGAAGATATAATAATGCCTTAATAAAAAATTTCCTGGCTTTCTTTTGACTCACTGGAACACAGTGTTTATGTTTTTTAATGTTAATCACATGCAATTCTTCCAAATCTGGGATCTAATGGATGCAAAAATTGGTCCAAATGTCAATTTTAAACATATGTTTTTTATATTGAATAGACCTGTGTGATTCCAAACACCAGTTAACTCTTTGATGAAATTAGGGTCTGATTTTTCAGAGGTGGTTCTGATTGGTATTCAAGATGGGGAGAAATCATTGGATCATTCCAGCAACAGGGTCAGCAGAGGAATTGGAAAGGTACTTCCTGAAGCAAAGCCCGAGGGCCTGGGATAGCTCAGTGATATGGCTCACTCTGAGGAATGGAGGGAATTAGGAAGTGGCCCAGCAGACTTTGGTAGGATCTGGAAATTTAAAATTGGAGAGAACAATGGAAGCCAATGTGAGAAGCCTTTCATGGAGACTTTAAATGCAGATGGATAACATACTGATTTTGTTGGTCATTAATAGTTATTCTGAATTTCAAAATGACCATTTTCATATTTTTCTAATGATGTGAAACAGTTTCACTTGGTCCTCAGAGAGCAATTAACCAGATTTTTTGTTGGTGTCCAACAATTGTGCTTGTGTTTTGTCTGAAGAAAAGGAGGTTGGAAGATGACTTAGCTTTTTAGGACAAGAAGAAATTTATAGTTTAAAATGTAACAAAAATAAGGGTTATTTATACGGCTTTACATGCCAAGACATCACAATGAGAATAACTGGCAAAAGCCATGATACCAAGGGATGGGTGACCTCTGCTCTGAAGATCTGACAACTACCACCTGTTTTGTCTAACCAAGAGATTGAGGACAACTTGATGCTTAAATCTGGACACCAATTTATCATGTGGCGCTTCAAATAACACTGCCATGACTCACAACCATTTGGATATTTAAATTGTATTACCTTTTGAGCCAATAAAAGTCATGGATGCTCAAAACTCAGAGGGAAGGCAGGGGAGGGTGGGGGTAAGGGGGAAAGATCAACCAAAGGACTTGTATGCATGCATATAAGCATAAGTGATGGATATGGACAACAGCGGGGGAGGGGGAGGGCAGGATTGGGGGATGAGGGGACATTGGGGGGATAAGGACACATTTGTAATATCTTATTCAATAAAGAAAGAAAAAAAAGTCATGGAAGAAGTCTACTTCACATTAATAACCTGGGATTTTTTTCACTCCAAGTGTATTTCTCAGTTAAATTATCCATTATTCATTAGTCTTGGCTCAAAATAATAATTAGTTATTTCAGAAAATCCAACCCACAACCAAAGGATAAAGATTAGCCATGGATAAGATATCAAACAATGTGCCATCAATTCAGAAAGCAATTTCTAAAGAGGTGTTTCAGATATTTTGAGCAAAGACGTTATCAGTAAAAGAACTACAGAGCCTTGTGAAGTGACTGTCTCTGAAGAGAAATCCCTTCATTTGGGTACATATGTTCTGGAAGGTTAGATAAAAAATTAGTCTGTTATCTCTTAAACTTACTTTCTATGTGAGGTAGGTTCTTGTGATGGGGGGGGGGGGACAGACCTATAATCTGATAGAGCACCTAATTAATCTGAAAAATAATATTATTTTAAATATTAGAACACATATACTTATGTGAATAGGGGGTTAAGTTTCTTATATGAGAATACGGGGTTAACTTTTTCTTAAGTTTCCTTTTCAAGGCCTGTGTGAAGCAGTTGAGGTGACTTGTGAATCCAGCAAGCAGAACCGATAAGCAGGGTCAGACGGACCCACCAGGAGTCAAAACATCATCTCATCAACATCATCTCATCGCTTGATGACTAAAGTCAATAGCTGATGTCTGCAGACCCCCAGGACTGCACGTGGCTGCATTCTGTTCGCAGCCTCACCCTGGCCCCTTCCCCTTTATAATCCTGTCCCCTGCACCTTGTTGTAAGACAGGATTTGAATGCTTGTAAGAGCCCTGTCTTCTTGGTTGGCTGGCCTTCTCAATAAACACCTTATATGATTCAACCCTGCCTTCGTTATTGGACACAGTGACAGGCAACCCGAGCCCAACCAGGGGTTTCCAGGTAACACTTGCCCCCTTTCCGCCACATTAGATGCTAAGAATAAAAGTATAATTGTTTACTTAAAGGGTTCAACCTCATGTGGTACCCACAGAAAACTTCATGCTTTTTTTTTTTTTTGTAACCACTGCCTCATAAACCCACTTTCCTGAATGTATTCTCAAAGCTGATTTCTTAGCTTTTGGATATTAATGAAAGTTTTCATTGTCAGGTAATAAAAAGTCCAGACCAATTGAATATAAAAACTTCAGTTTTTCATCCAATTCCATTCACATATTGACCAGTTTAGGCTTGACATTCAAATCAAAGAAAACTAGTGAAAGAAGGGGATACATTTTTGTTTGCTTGTTTGGTTTTTATTTAATCGTCTTCTCCACCAATTCCTGAAGGCAAAGAGGGAAAGAAGGAAGGTAAATGGGGGCAAAAATGCCTTCCTGACTGGTGGTGTTGTAACCTGGCTTTGGTGCACCCTTTGAGGGAGATGCCCAAATCATGGACCCTTTTCTTGCAGGACACATGCCAACAAGAACTCTCCTTATACTCCTCCTGTAGCAGATCTGGCACTGAGGAGCCAGAGATGTTTGTGAAGTCAGCAATTAAAACAGTGGGTTTGCATCCTACCTGGTTTGGCTCAGTAGATAGAGGGTTGGCCTGTGGACTGAAAAATCCAGGGTTTAATTCCAGTCAAGGGCACATGCCCAGGTTGCTGACTCAATCCCTAATAGGGAGCATGCAGAGGCAGCCTATTAATGATTCTCTCTCATCATTGATCTCTCTCTCTCTCTCTCTCTCTCTCTCTCTCTCTCCCTCCCTCCCTCCCTCTCTCCCTCTCCTCTCTGAAATCAATAAATATATATATATATATTAAAAAAACAAAACAAAACAAAAAAACAGTGGGTTTGCAATCCCAAACTAATGGTTACCTGCTCCATTCTCTTATTATCCCAATCCTGTCTTCCTGGGTGTTTTTTGAAATGATCATGAATTTAGACAAGTCCATGCAAGCTCACTATCTAAAGAAAGCCAAGAACTAAGCATTGATAACTGCACTGAGTAACTCGGCCAGAGGCTCCAGCCTATGCATGTTCACTGCAAGTCACCACCCATCTCCAAAATCTTCAGTTGTCATTTTAATAGTTACTAATAAAGCTAAACGTTGTCATAATTGCGAGGAAAGCAGACATTGCTTTCCGGTGTTTCTGATATATATTCTGGATGCTACTACGAGTTATTTTGAAGTTTAATAGAAATGCTCATATCAAGTGAATATGGAATTAACATTAGTAAGACCAGCTTAATAGAAAGGAACCCAATTATAGCAAATCACAGAATGACAGTGTCAGACATAATGCTCAACTATTGCATTTAGTCCAAAATACCAATAATGGTGATTTTTGTATTTTCTCTAAAACATACTTTAAAAAGTCATGGCCAGCTACTCTTTTTTTTTTTTTTTAACACTTCTAGGGAGCGAAGATTAATTGATTCATTTATGGACACACTGAAATTTGCACAGTTCTCTTTAATGTTTCCTAAAAGTATGTCCCAATCTGTACATTTATATGGAAACTTTCTCAGAGACTGCTGGCATTTGATGTAAAAATAATTATGAAATATGGAGCCATTTTTAACACATTAAGCCCACTAAATATGCTTTCCTATAATGCATATTTATTCTCTGTTTAAGTGTATGTAAGTACTGAAAGCTCTGTGGTATGATTTATAAAGGTAAATGGGCTAAAATGTACAATGAGATGGGCAGCCACCTATGGTGCCATTAAAACTGACCCAGGAAAGGGATCTGCCTTAGACCCAGCCTTCTTTATTTCTGCACTGCACCAATACTGCTCACATATGTGACAGCAGGATACTACTAGAACAATAATGATATCAGAGAAATGGCATTACACTTTTAAATCAGTTTCTTATAGGTATTAATATAGTTTTAATAAAAGATGATATAACCATGGTGTTGATTGAAAATATATTTCTTTAGTGCTTGAAAGAAAGCCATTTTTACTCTGGCTTAATATAAATTAAGATTCACTTTTATCCTACATAACTTGTTTGGGGAAAATAGCCAAGAAATTATTCAATATGGTAAAATATGCAACAGAGAAGGTAGGCCTTTACCTAGGCTGTGGTTCCCAGGCTCTGAGTTTTAAGCATCAGTAAATTTACAAAACAATTTGCGGTAGAGAGGAAGAACCTTCTTCCTGTCCCTACTGCTCTTCTGATACAAACACAGTCTTCCCTTCATCCACCTCCCAGTGCCCTCTTATAGGTAGACAGACAATTGGCAAAAGATCCCATTTGGTTCGGGTTCAGAGCTGTTTGGGGAAGTTCTGTGTGGATGGTATAGCTCTAATCTCTTTAGCTTTGGGGCCTCAGTTGAAAAGGACGAAGAAAAGTCCAATTTGTTATAAAAGCAAAGGGTCAATGTAAATTGAAGCCAAGGCAGAGATGAAGGATATTCTCAATCATTAAAAATCCCCATTTCATACATAAGTATTTATTGCATTATTTTGGGTTAGAGGAGAACCCAAACAAAATTGCTAAAGAAGCAGGTTTGTTTGAAATCAGTGAGGTGATGCTGGGAAGAGAGAGTGCTTCTAAAGTGAAGAGTGAATATTGATGCCCTTCATACTGAACTATTAAGGCAGAGTTAAGTAGAGATGGATCTGGTTACAAGAGAGGGAGAAGAAAGGAGAAGTTCAAGGTTAATAGTGAAATATCAGGAAGGTCAAGAGCCTCAGAGGCAAGAGCCATGTTTGCTAAGCCAAGGTCAAGAAAAACAGAGGTCAGAGTCAGGTAGGGCAAGAGAAGAATTATAATTCTGAATGAATAGATCAGTGCTGATCAGCAGCTCATTAGGAGAAAGGAGAACATCTAAGGCTTTAACACTGAAAACATATTCAGTCCCTCATACACACATGGTCGCATGCCACAAATGCTGCTTGGTTCTTACTCTGTACCAGGTACTGTGGCAGGGACGAGGTTTGCAGTAATGAACACAACAGAGTTTACCCAGAGATGAGAAAGAAAGAAACCACCTTCAAGGAGCAAAAAGAAATTCAATTTGGCTGGAACACAGAGTGCAAGAAGGGTGGCAGGAGATGGGGCTATAGATGTAGGCCGAGACCAAATTATGCACCCTGTGCACCATTTTAATGAATTTGAATTTTATTCTAGAGGCAACGAATTTTAAGGCAACAAAGGGGTTTAAGCAGGTGTTAACAGGCATTGCATTTTAGAAAATCACTTTGGAAAAATGAATGGTGGTGCCACTCATTTAGATATGGCACAGAAGGACATCATACTTATGGCAAGGAAGTGGAAGGGTAGGGGAATTGAGATGCTGAGTTTACATTTAGGCATGTCTATGAAGCACCCAGTCAGATATATCCAGGAAGAAGCTCAAACTCAGGAGAGAGAAATGGGCTAGATGTATGCCTTTATGAATGGCCGATGATAACTGGAGCTGTGTGGGTGGATGAGCTTACACAGGGTATGTGTAGAATAAGAAAAGAAGTAAGCCTAGGACAGAACCCTAAAGAATAGTGATATTTATAGGATGGGCAGAGGAAGAAAAGCTTACAAAGGGAAATTAAGTGTCTCAAATGAAGAATGGTGTCTCTAAGTCAAGCATCTATCACCCTCTTGCCTCCACTGGAATTTCTTTATCTTCTTGTGGTCCTGGCAGTTATGAACCTTCCCGAAACTTGGTTCACCTAATATACCAGTAGATTTGGTAATGTATTTATTTCTTATTGATGTACATTAGTTTCTTGGGGGCAGGTTGGAGAGAACAAGGCAGGTAATTTATTCCCTAGGACTCTGTAATGTCCCCCAGTATATCTCATTAAGAAGGTCCAGGTCAATTGTTCTGAACCTTGGCTGTACACTGGAATCATCTGGGGAGTTTTAAAAATACTGATAAATGGGTCATATCCCACCAAAACTCTGATTTAATTGGTCTAGAATGTTGCCTAAGAACTGGAATTTTTAAAAGCTCCCCAAGTGATCCTAAATGTATAGCCAAGATTGAGAACAACTGACCTTAATTAAGATGGCTTCTGATCTTGCATCAGTATTTCCTAAAAAAGGACATACCATTCATCTCTAGAGAAGTGCTTGGTTTGACTTAATGGAAGAAGTGAAAAGTTTGAGCAGGCTCTTAAGAAATGCAAATGGATAGAGTGAGCATTCCCATTTGTGAGGATAGTGAAGACATTGGTGGGGCCGCAACAGATGGTTTCTTACTTACATATTGTTAGGTACCTTGACAAATCTTGTCTATAGCTGGTCAGCAACATAGGCTAACTCTATTGTAGCACCAAATAGAGAACCAGAAAACTTCTCCAGAATTACTGACCCATTGCATCGGGAAAGCAACAGATGACTGCTTAATGTTAGGCTCAGGATAGTGGTGAAGAGGTTGAAATCTGTTTGGGGCCCTCTCCTTATCAAACCATTAATCAACAAATCAACTCCACAATATTTAACAGCCTGGTAACTTAAAAGGCATGTTAAGAAAGCTGTTTGTGGTCCTATTTTAAACTTTTTACTCATATTTTTAGAAGACTGTTGGTGGCATTCTACTTCTACAGTTTCTCCACCTATTTCTTTCTTGACACCTCTGCATCTCCTTCTTTCTCTGTTGCTGGCTCTCTCTGCCCCCATACCTCCCTTCTTTGCTCTTGCCCTTCACTTCATTCTCTTTCCTTCTCTGTCTCCCACACAGCTGCCTCTTTCAGTTTCTTGGCTACCTGCCCTAAGCTCTTTGACTCTTTTTTTCTCTTTTAACATCCATATTCATTCCTGGTTTTACACACTGTTAAGCACACCTTTCTTAGTTCTATCTCCCACAATGCTTCCTGTACCCTTGATCAGTCTTCCTACAACTTTAAGTGAAGGTGTTATGGGAGAAAAGCCCTTGTATGAAACCTGGACTTTGGGCTCCATCCTTATGACTGCATTATCTGGAAGTCTCTGCATTAAACACTGAAAGCCTCAGTTTCCTCATCTGACAATGAAGTTGGTGTGGATCAGTGGTTTTCAACCTTGACTAAATAGAGTAGAATCATCTGGAAAGCTTTTTAAAAAAACTTCCAATGTCAGGATCCAATTCCAATCAGCGAAACCAGAATGTGTTGAGGGAGCTGTTGCCAGGTCCACTTTCTCTGCCAATGGCGGGTATAAAGAAACTGTTTTCTCCTCCAAAATTCTGTCCCATCTTCTTTTGCCTGTACCTTGTCTAGCTCTGCTTTGGAAAGTCTTTCTACTGCCATAATTCCAAGGTCCTAGGTTTTTAAGGCTGAGTTAAAACAAATGGGAATGAGCAAATAGCACTGAGGTTGCAGTTCAGAAGGAATCTGAAAGGATTGGCTGGAGGTCACATTTAATTTAATCACATCGATAATGATTTGTGTGAGGGAAATGTCACACAGTAAGAAGTATGGATTTGTGCATGGGAAATCTCAGTGAGAGAAGGTAAATGCGAACCACAAATGTTAACATGAATAAAAAGATTAAAATGTTAAGTAAAACCAAGAATTTCAGTTTTATATAATTACTAGAAGTCTGGTGCATGGAATTCATACAATGGGGGGGGGGGGGTCCTCAGCCGGGCCTGCACCCTCTTGCAGTCTGGAGCCCTTGGGGGATATCTGACAGATGGCAGTCTGACAACCTTAGCGTTGCCACAGAGGCCGGAGAGGCTCCTGCCACTGCTGCTGCGCTTGCCAGCCATGAGCCTGGCTTCTGGCTGAGCGGCGCTCCCCCTGTGGGAGCACACTCACCACCAGGGGGCAGCTCTTGTGTTGAGTGTCTGCCCCCTGGTGGTCAGTGTGCGTCATAGCGACTGGTCGTTCCACAGTTTGGTTGATTTGCATATTAGCCTTTTATTACATAGGATTGATACAGTGGCCCTGGAAGAACTGCTAGGCTTGTCTAATTCAGCAGATTTCAATTTTCTTCTTCTTTTTCCAACTACATGTCTGTATAAGTGCAGATTTTTCTCATATAGTTCAACCAAAACAATATATTGCAACAAATTGAATGCAGAAACATGAAAATTCAGCTCTCTTCTGTTAAACAAGACATAAATGAGATTTGTAAAATTGTACAACAATGCCACTTTTCTCCATTACTCCCTTGTTTTGGAAAATTGAGCTATTTGTCATTTTATTAACATGTAATGGGATTTATTCTTATTTTTGAATGTATTAATACATATTTTGAAAATGTTCTCAGCTTTAATTTCTGTAAGGTGAATGTTGATAGATATAATCCATATAGCCTTGGGTTCTTTAGTAATTTTTAAGAGTGTATAGGGAATCTGAGACCATAAGTTTGAGATCCGCTGGCCTAATATGACAAGCTATTGGAGGACAGGGAATGTGTCTGTTTTACTTCACACATCACACTCAGCCCTAGGGGCCTAGTACAGTATTATGACTGAGATTTATGATAGAGTAGAAAAAAACAACAACAACTAAAGAGCCAGTCAGGCAATTCATTCATTCTTTGATTTCACAAATGTTTACTGCTCTAGGCTTTGGGAATACATTAGTGAAGAAAACAGATGAAACTCTCTTTCTTGTGGAGCTTTCATTCTGGGTTCTAGCGACAATCCTGTCCCTAACTCATTGTGTAACTTCAGTATATCACTTGATCTTCCTAGGGCTTAGTTTTCCTACAAGTGAAATGGAGACCTTGGAAAGAGTAATGTCTAAGGGCCTCCTTTAATTCTATCATTTCATAAACTTTGACTGGGCCTCTCAATGTGATCCTACTAATTCACCTGAAATTTTGCTCCTCCTTGTCACCTAGACAATTTACTCATCTGTTACATCTCATTTTAAATTCCATTTCTTCAAGGAGATTTTAGGATACTGATCAGACTGGTAATTGCCTGTTCAATATCTGTCTTACCCAGTGGACTGTGAGCTCCCTGTGGGCAGGAACTGTCTTCCTTTTCACCATATTCAAGGGACACAGCAGAGATATCACTCTATTTAAAATTTTACCTTTCTCTCTAACACTTCCTAACTACCTTATTTCCTTAAAAAAAAAGTCCTTGGTATTTATCTCTATGTAACATATCTTACTCAGTTATCATGTTTATTAGCAAAGGTTGGGATGAGGGTCTATAATAATGAAAATTCCATGAGGGCTAAAATAGTCGTATCTCCAGTAACTAAAAGAGTACTTGGAACACAGGAAGAAGCCAATAATTTTTTGTTGAATAAATTAATAAATGTTGCTTGAATAAATGAATAAATGTTAGCAATGGGGTTAGATTTGAATTTATTTATACATTTCCCCCTAGTTTCTCTTGTGCCTAAAATATACATTTGTGTGAATTTTGAACAAGGTCATGAGCAAAGCCTGTGATCTATAAATGATGCAAAATAAACTGACCCAGAGAGTTAAAGGCTGTGACCTTGACCATTGTTGGACCATGAAGATGTAGTGGCCAAATGTAATTATGGTTGGTTTGCCTATTCTCTAAAACCATTAACAAGTGTGGAGAAATTCCCTAGTTGGTTTTGTTCAATGAATAGAGTGTTGGTCTGTGGACTTAAGGGTACTGGGTTCAATTCCTGTCAAAGGCATGTACCTTGGTTGTAGGCTCAATACCCAGCCTGGCCAGGATGCATGCGGGAGGCAACCAGCTTCTCCTCTCCCACATCGATGTTTCTCTCTCTCTCTCTCTCTCTTTCCCTTCTGCTCTCTCTAAAAATCAATGGAAAAATATCCTCAGGTGAGGATTAACAACAATAACAAAATGTGTGAAGAAAAAGAAACATTAAAAAACCAGGCTACATGAATAGAGAACAGAGTCCACAGGACATAAAACATAAAACCCTTCAAAGGCACTTAAATAACTTAAATGGGTAATACTCTCTGAGAAAATAGTTTGCAAGATTGAGGGAAAGATAAACAGCAAGAAAATTAAATAAGCAAAAGCAACTAAATCATAGCACATTAAGACTTATAATCTAGTTAGGAAACAGCAAGTTTGAAATGCATAGCCATTGCAAATGCATACACCATGATGTAAAAAGGAAATATAAGGATAATTAAATTTAAGCTGTATAGATTTAAGAACTATAATATAAACTGTATCAGATTATAAAGGAGAAGCAAGAACAATGTGAAGCAGAGGAATAGCTGTTCTTTTGGAAATAATCTTTATTTTAGGACTCAGATGACTCATTAGAGAATTTTAAAAAATCAATTCCCTTTATATAACTTAAAAACAGGTTTGAATATAATAATTTAGTATGGAATAAATGTTTAGAGTCATTGTAGTCAGAAGAACAGTTTTCTACTTTTCAATGATAATTTAAAGAGGCTTTAAGCGTTAGACTATCCTCATACTGCTACATCAGAGTTTAATTTTTGAAATTTAATTTTTCAAAGTTAAACTTTACTTCCCTTAAATTGGCTGTATACATCAAATTCTGAACCTACAGGAGCATTATATTTATCAGAACATTGCAGTGGTCTTCACAAATTATTTAAAAACTAGTGAGGATATTGGAACTGACTTGTCCATGTAATTCATTTAAATTATAAATTATTTGAATTAGACATAATTTCCAAGTTGAACAAAAGGTCTTTCTCTTCTATAATAATTAAATTTAAGGAGTTATTATGCACTTATGAGATTCTAGGTTCTGGAAGTACAGATATGAACAACTCATAGTCCCTGTCTTCCAAGCTGGTGAACTGTAGGGGACAAAAAAATGCCTACAAATAACTATAACATAATGAAATTTATGTATTTCATAAGAGTACAAAGCATAAAGGCCACATAGAAGATGTATCACTCATGTCTAATAATTCTTATAAACCTTTGGCAATAATCTTGATTCTCTGGTGACTTAGTGAATGGTGTTGACAAAAAATATATTGCTGACAACGGTTAGGCAAATTCCCTTTCCCCTCTATCTTCCTGTATGATTTCAGAGATTCAGAGATGGATACTTACTATTTTTAACCTTCGGTGAGGGGGTACAGAACTCCTTTGAACACTAATGCAGGCATATGATTGTAGGAATCCCGTTTAGCACACTGAGAAGCTGAATGTTAGGCCTACCATCCCACTCATAATTCTACAATCAAGTATTTCAGCATCTAGATCCATCTTGGAAGGGGTAAGAAAAATAAGCACAAAAGTAATCTTACTGTGATACTCATATTTCTCTCATTGTGGCAGGTAAGATAGATATGGGTCTTTTGACTCACTTCTTACTAGATACCTATTGAATTTCTTCCAGTAGATTCCCAAACCATCCCTGTTCCTACAGAGTCCCCAATCTCACCTTCTTTTGCCCACTTACAGCAGATGAGCTCAAATTCTATTTTACTGCCGTTTTACTTCATCTTGAAAAAGCATCTTCAACTTCTGCTTTCTTTTTAAAATCACCTACCTACTAGTTCCCTTCTAATCAATCTGATGGAAGTGTTCTTTCGCATAACCAGTGAGCATCTCACTACCTAATGTGAGGGATTTACTTAGTCATTATTCTTTTCTACCCCTGTATTTAACATTGGCCATTTAACACTGACCAACCACCTCGTTTTTGAAGCTACCTTCTTTGCTTTTTGTGACCATCCACAGTTTGAGTCTTCCTACCTCAGACGGAGCCTTCTCTTTTACCTTAGATCTGGGGTTTTCTCAAGTTGTCCTTAACTTGTTTCTACTAGATCTCCTCCTCAGCAATATCATCTACTCCCACAGTTCAGATCTGTATCTGACTCCCAAATCAATATCCCTGGCCCAATATCTGCCCAGATCGACACACTGGTGTTTCCAACAGAGTGCAGGATATTTGCACCTGCATTTCTTGTGGCACATAATAACTCAACCGGTCCCAGTTTAAATATTTTCCTTCCAAAGGACATTTTCTTTCTTTACTTTTTAAATATATTTTTATTAATTTCAGAGAGGAAGGGAGAGGGAAAGAGATAGAAACATAAATGATAATAGAATTATTGATCGGCTGCCTCCCATATGCCTCACACTGGGGATCGAGCCCATACCCTGGGCATGTGCCCTGAATGGGAATAGAAACATCACCTCCTGGTTCCCAGGTCGACACTCAATCACTGAGCCACGCTGGCTGGGCTTTTACTTTTTAAATCCCTGTTAGTGTTTGTTACAAACTGAATGTGTCCCCCTCAAATTAATATATTGAAACTCTAATTTCCCAATGTGATGATATTTAAATGTGGGGCCCTTTATAGGTAATTAGGTTTAGATGAGGTCATGAGGATGTGGCCCCATGATGAGATTAGTGTCTTTATAGGAAGAGGAAGGGAGACAGAGGTCTCTCTCCATCATGTGAGGATACAGTGAAAAGGCAGCCATCTATAAGTCAGGAAGAGGGCTGGAACCTTGATATTGGGCCTCTCAGCCTCCAGAGTTGTGAGAAATAAAATTCCGTTATTTAAGCCAACCAGTCTGTGGCATTTTGTTATAGCAACCTGCACTAAACCCTTCCCTTTCTTTCAGTTTCCATATCCACTTAGTTGACAAGTATTGTAGATTCAAGAAGTGTAGATTTGCATTGTCTCATGCCCATCTTCTCTAGTTTTGCCACTAACTAGCTATACGTCCTTGGGTGATTTACTTAACTGCTATATATAATGGTAAAGATGATGATGATAATTATTCATAGGGTTTCTATGATAATTAATAAAAAACAGAATGCTGCCTGGCACAAGATAGTTACAAAAGTATTAAATAGATAAATGAAATAAAGTTAAGTAAATGAATGAAGTTGGATATAAGGTTCTACATTTAAAGGGAGAAATTCTGGCAGGAGATGATGATATATGAGTGTGATCCTAGAAGGAATGACTGAAGTAATGTGAATGACCAAAGAAAGTATGTAGTATATAAAAAACAGAAGGACCCCTGCTTGGTGGGCTTTTTCTCTTATTTCAACCTACCAAAATTCTTCAATTATCATGTTCCATCAAGTCTAGACGATTTTTTTTTCACATGTTAAATGTCTCTAGATCATGGATACCTTTTGCAATTGATGACACATCATAATTTAATTATCAGCTCTTTTTTTTTCCCAGTGGTGAATAAAATAAAGATGTCTTTCAGTTGACAGCATCTTAGATTTTATGAGATATGAAAAGTGTGATCTCTTTTCTTTTGAACATCTAAGACACCCTACATAAGCTTTACTCTGCCTGTATTAGTGATGTCTGTTAACTACTACATTGCCAAGTCCCCAAGTGTCAAGAAAGCTCCTGAGTCTCTTTTTTGTTTCTCTACAAACACACTAACCAGTTCTGCTTGCAGAAGGACATCAATAAAAATTGCTTGAATTAAATTGGATTCCAAGCAGGATATTAATTATTTTTAGAATTTCTGATACTTTAAAATTAGCCTCATCAGTATTCCCATCCTATAGTTAATTTGACATGAAAAATACACACTTGTTTTCAGATTATTCACATACACCTGATTCAAAGCATCTATCACATGAATTCCTTCTGACATGAATTCATGTGACCAATTGTACATGAATTCATGTGGAATTGATTATATGAACTATTTCAAGAAAGCATATTGCTGGCATTCCTGTGAATATTTAAAAGTTATATTGAGAACAGAAAATAAAATAAATGTAACTATTATAGTAAAAAATCTAGGTATTATTAAGATAACTTTTTATGCCAGTAGTAGCACATGGACCATGCTTTCGGAGGTATTGGCCTAGACTCTCCCCAAGGTCCCTTCCAGCTATAACAACTCCATCTTCTCTGGGGAAGTCCTGTTCCCTCTCGAGCCATTTAGCAAAATACATTAAATGAATCTTTAACTGGGAATGATTCAGCATTAGCCCCAGGGAATGGAGTGTAACTAAATAAGCCTTCCAGCACCTTTAATGCCTGGGATTCCACCATCTTTATGCCTCCCTTTTGAGTGGTGCTGTTTGCACATTCTGTCTTTTCTTGCAGCCTCTGCTTTCCTGCAGGGCCTTGTCTGTGTTTGTCTGCCCAGATCCTCCTCTGAGGGCTGTTTATGTTTGCACACTCGGCTTGTCTTGTGGACTTGTCTAACTAAACTCCCCTTTGTGGGCTATATATTTTGGCACAGTCTGGCTCTCTAAGGGATTCTTTTGTCCATTAACACTTCTTGTCTTGTAGTTATATCAGTCTTTGCTTCTCTTGCCTCAAGCAAATAAGTCCACACTATCCTATTCACGATTCTTCTGTGTATTTCTACTTATTTTCTACACTTTTTACAATGAGCATGTATAATGTTTGTAATAAAAACCAAAAATTGTTGTTTTTAAAAATATAAAGGGGACATCTGATTGCAGATGATGTAATAAAGGCATTTTAACTTCATTCTCATCCTTCAAAACCAATTAACAAAAACGAAATGAATAAAAAGCAGGATTAAGAAGGATAACTAGGGCGGGGGGAAAAATGGACACATATGTAATACCCTTTGTAATACTTTAAGCAATAAAAAATAAATAAATAAAAAAGAAGGATGCCCACCCTAGCCGGTTTGGCTCACTGGATAGAGCGTCGGCCTGGGGACTGAAGGGTCCCAGGTTCGATTATGGTCAAGGGCATGTACCAAGGGGGTGTGCAGGAGGCAGCTGATCGATGCTTCTTTCTCATTGATGTTTCTAACTCTCTAACCCTCTCCCTACTTTTCTGTAAAAAATCAATAAAATATATTTAAAAAAGGATGCCCATTATCAATGAAATAAGGAAACAACCACAATACACCATAATTAGCACCATACATCATAAGTAGCACCCTTACAAAGTGTTAGGCTTGCTTGAGGTAGAATAGTCACAGTTTTGAAAGCTACTCATACTAGCACTAAGAAATCCAGGGGCATAGTTGGGATACCAGAGAAGTGGAGTTTGTTGCAATTAGAGACTTAGTTGCCTATCACAGAAAAGATTGAGTTGAATAAGAAACCAGCTTGATTTCCCACTTTTATTGTTTACCACATAGCACCATAGCCCAGAGAGATTGGTGGTAATAAAGGGAGTGGTAAGCTCACCAGATGGTAACAGTTTCTCCCTGGATGCAGAGAACAGGAAGGAACATACTTCCAGAGCAGAGGAAATAAGAACTTAGTGGAAGGAGGTACAAACAACAAATCCCACTACAAATAGATCACTCTGATAAACATACTTCTTCAGCAAATAAATGGCCCCAATCAAAGATGAGTAATAATCAAAATTGGAAAAATAGAACTTTTATTACTGGCTGACAATAGCATGTGTATGTAGGAAATCCAAAAGAATCTAAATAAATGAAGAGATTTACCATATTCATGGAATGGAAAACTGACCGTTGTAAAGATATTAATTCTCCCTAACTTAAAGTACAGATTTAATGTAATCCCTATCAAAATTTCAGCAGGTTCTTTTGAAGAAATTAGCAAGCTGGTTCTAAAATTCATATGGAAATACAAAAGGCCAAAAATATCCAATGTAATCTTGGAGAAGAAAAACAAAGCTGGGAGAGACATACCACCAAGATATTAGACTTATTATAAAGTTATAGTAAGTAAGACACTCAGAGTTAGGTGCAAGAATAGACAAACTAAGAAATAAAATGTAATACAGAGTTCACAAACAGATCCTCGCAGATATGATAACCTGGTTTATGATAAAGACAACATTGCAGAGCATTTGGGAAAGGATAATCTTTTTCAATAAATGGTGTTGCTACAACTGGATATCCATATGGAAAAATTTTTATTGACCCTGCCTTGTAACATACAATAAAAACAATTCCAGATGGACTGCAGAGCTAAATATGAAAGGTAAAGCAATAAGCTTTTAGAGGAAACATAGGAGAACATCTTTGTGACAATGGAATATGCAAATATTTCTTAAACAGGACACAAAGAGTACTGATTATACAGAAAAAATTGATAAATCAGACAATGTTAAAGTTAAGAACTTGTGTTTATCAAAAGACACTATTAAAAGAGTGAAAAAGCAGATGACTGTGTGGAAGAAAATATTCATAATACATGTACCTATCAATGAATTCAGATTCAGAATATATAAAGAAAATATAATCAACTCAATAGAAAAATGAGAAAATCAGTCAATTCATAAAAGAAGCTATCTAAATGGCCAATGAATATAAACCAATGAACAACATTATTTATCAGGGAAAAATAAATCAAAACTACAATGCAAAACCAATACATATCCATGAGGATGGCTAAAATGAAAAAACAAAACAAAACAGTATTGACAAGGCTGTGGAGAAACTGGAACTTTCATACACTGCTGGTGGGAGTGTAAATGTGTACAAACACATTGGCAGTATCTATTAAAGCTGAAAATATCATATTATGATCCTGTTTCTTTATTGCAAGGTATATGCTCAGTAGAAATGTGCACATATGTTCACCAAAAAATGTTCCTAGAAGCACTATGTGTACTAGATAAAACCTTGAAACTAAATGTCCTTCAGCAGTAGAATGGACATATAAATTATGGTATATGCACACAATGGGATATATATACACTAATGAGAATGAGCAATCCACAATTACATCCAAAAATATGGATGTTTCTCACAAGTATAATCTATATACATATAAGGCTAAGCCACCGTCTGACTGTCCAGTAGCTATGATTAGCACTGACCAGTAGGGGGCAGATGCTCAATGCAGGAGCTGCTGAGCTGCAGTCACTTGGCAGCGGTGATTCTCGGGTAATGCACTCCAAAACCAGAGAGGAGGGAGCCCAATTCCTCACGATTCCTCTTGCACTCTGGGACGCCTCGGGGATGTCAGAGAGCCAGTTTAGCCCGATCCCCGCAGGCCAGGCTGAGGGACCCCACCTGCTGGAGGGACCCCACTCACTCCGCAGATGCCCTTGGAGCCTCAGCGCTGGCACAGGTGCAGCGGGCGGGGAGGGGCCATGCGAGGTTGGCTCCACTGTCTCACCCAGTCCCACCCCCGGGACCGCCTGCGTTAGTCCCTGCACTGGCGGAACTAATTAATTTCCTTTCAATGTGCATGAATCCGTGCACTGGGACACTAGTGTTAAAAACTCAGACACACAAAAAATTAAGCACTATGTGGTTCCATTTATATGGACTATAAAACTGGCAAAATTATTTTTTGATATTAGAAGTCAAGATAGTGGTTACTACTGAGACAGAACTGGAAGGGAGCATATGGAGGGTGCTTCTGAATTGATAATATTCTGCTACTTGATCAAGGTACTGGTTGCATGATGTGTTCAGCTTGTGAAATTCACTTAGGATATGTGTACATTTCTGTATATATATTATGTTTTAAAAAAAGTTTAAAAACCCAATTAGTTTATAAAATTTCACAAATAGGAGATTTCACAAAAAATGCATATTTCTGGAGTTTTTGGAAAACATTTCAAGATCAGCCCATGGTAGTTCACATCCAAGAATCCACTGGAGCTGAGAAGAGGCCCTAACCTTCCGAAGATCTGAAATTTCTTCCTACTCACTTCACTCGCTGATCCTCCCGATTGCAGGATCTAGCCCCTAGAGGAATCTGTCTATTGATTCTTCAGCTCAAGTCTGAGTCCCAAGATAGAGCTCACTGTTTTCCTTGCATACTCCCTTTCCCTCTGACCACTCTCGCTCCCCACTGCTAATCTCTACTCCCATTTGATTGTGCCTCAGCACATCATTAGTCATCTCACCTTGAAGCCTTTTCTTCTGGCCTGCACTGCACTTATTTGACTATGTCTATCTTCACATAGTTCCCCAGCTCTCTTCCCTGTTCCACATCTCTATTCCGTGAATTCATCACCCACTGATTCAACAAACATTTACTGAATACCTATCATGTACCTATCAAAAATGGAGTGACATGGACTCTATGTCAGAGGCAGGTAAGTTAAGGGACAGTCTTGCCCCTGAGAAGTGTACACTCTGAGAAAAGTAAGGACAACCTGTGAGAGTCACTATACAGGTAAAGAATTACATGTGTTCTGGCAAGTCTGAGATTAATTCTGTCTGGGAAGGACTGCGTAGGGGTTCTGGAGAGTCCTTGTGGAAGAAGTGGGTTGTGAGTTGGGCTTTGAAGGACTGGCAGTTATTTGGATACACAGAGAGTAAAGAAGGTAAGTCCAGACAAGGGCTGAATTCTGTTTTCATTTGGGAGACAGTAAATACTTCCGTGTGGCTGGATGTAATGAAGGGGAGCAGTGGGAAGTAAGGCCGGAAAATAAAGATGGGGTCAGACCATGGAGGATCATGGATGCCTCAGGATGGACTTCATTTTATAGGCAGTACAGGCTATTGAACGGTTTTGAAAAATGGAGTGCAGAGATGGGTTTATAAATAATCTGCTTGGTGTTTCATCCATACTTACCTCTCCCACTTTATCTAAATCCCCTGGCCTCTTCAAACAGGGGAATCACTGCTAATAATGGGGTTTCTTTTTCAGGTGATGAAAATGTACTAAAACTGTGGTGATGGATGGTTGCACAACTGTGAAGATACTAAAATCATTGAATTGTATACTTAAATGAGTGAAGTATATGGCATGTAAAGTATATCTCAATAAAACATCTATAACAAAGGTGTTCATTAAACAAAACTTAGAAAATATAGAAATACTAGTATATACAGAAGAAACAAATTACCCATTCATAGACTACTTAGAGATAGCAGCTATTGACTTTTTGTTATACTTCCTTCTTATGCTTCACACACACACACACACACACACACACACACACACACACACACACACACACAAACTAGAGTCATTTTCTAAATTCAAGCTTACGGCCTGCTTGTTTGACTTAATGGCAACCACAGGCATTCTCCACAGATGGTAAGGTCAGGGATTCCAGGGTAAGATAGGATTCCTGAGTCAGAATCTTGCCATGATCCCTGGCAAACTTCTTAACCTCTCTAAGCCCTCACTTTCCTTAACTGTGAAATGAAAATGCTGATACCTACCTTCCATAGATGGCACAAGGATTAAACAGAAACTTCTATAATTATATTTCTTCATTTTTTCCCCTCAGTGAGGATCAGTTTGTTTCCCTCAGTTGCAAGGCAGTCTGCTCTCACCAGCACACAGCCCAGATACATGAAAAACCAGGTAGTGCTATTGTCCCCACTTCATTTAAACTAAAATGTTCTTTTCGGTGGAGCTTTGCCATAGAGGTGGAAAGTATGGGTTCTGGATCCAAACAGCCTGGAACAAATCATGAGCAAGCTTCTCAACTCTCTGTGACTTAATTTTCTCATCTGTAAATATATATAATAGTACTAAATCCATAGGGTTTTTGAGGACAAAATCTGATATTATCTATACAGTCCCTGGCACATTGTTAACAATTATTACAATATTCTGAGCCAAGTAGTAGTTCACATTCTTATTTCAAACTTTAGTTGCCCAATAATTTGTTAACTTCCAAACCTACGATCTCTTTTCTATAATCTGAGGTACAATGTACTGGCTCTAAATTCATAATGGTTGCTCATCCATATCCACTAGCCACAGCACAAAGCAATTTCTTTTTTGGCAAATTGAGTAGTAAAGTATGTTGCCTCTATTAATTTTACTACCTACGTATCTCCTAGAGGCAGGGCAAGGCAGTTTAGTTAAACCAAACCAAACAAAGCATTTAGGGGCTTGTAAATAAGTACTCACTTGCAGTTGTTTTAAATCATCCCAGCCAGATGGGTATGTTTTAAATATTTCCAAAGAGATTTCACAAGTTCTCTTAGAAACCTGTCTTAATGTTTCCAACCCACATCGAAAGTCTTCTGAAAATCTAATGCCTGGGGCGACTCAACAATTTACTATCCAAACTGGGACATTTTTAAGAGTATTAATAATGACCACAGGAACAAAGTGGGGCAATGCTGGGCAAACTGCTGGGACATATTGTCATCCCACTAATGGCAAGCCTTCCTGTTATGAGTGCTGCCCATGTAATTCTCCTTGGTACTTAGGAGAACAACTGGCTCTCAATGGCCTCTGTAACAACCTTATATTATTAAGCTTTTACTTGTTTGTCAATTTGTGGAATGGAAACAAAAGGAGAAGGCTAAAACTTGAAGGCAAATTTGAAGAATTTTTTTCCTTGCCCTCTTCCTACTTGATGTTGATAATGATACTTTGAGAGAATTTAACATCATACCAGGCACTCTTGTGAGTGCTTTATATGTATGATTTTATTTAATCTTCATAAAGAGTTATACTGCCCATGTCATCAATATCACCCTTGTTTTGCTGATGAAGAACTGGGTCACAGGGAGAGGGAGCATCTTGCCTAAGGGTACACAGCCAGAGTCAGTGTCCAGAGGCTGGGCTTTCAAATAAGATGCTCAATAGCAGGCCTTCTGTAAGATTTTGCAGTTCAAAACCTTTTACTTTAGTGCCCCACCCTGACTAGCTTTACCAGCCCATTGGTTGGATTCAGCTCTCAGCTTTCTAAGGTAGGACACACAGCGTCTGCGCTAGAGGATCTCCAATGGAAGGGAGGTGACGTAGTCCCTTGGCTCCAGAGGGATGAGGAAAAATGTGGATAAAAGTAGATTAGAATAATAGAAGGTCAACAGAAGAGCTCTTTCCCTTCATTGCAATCATATTACAGTAGACTTAGCTGCCCAAGGAACTAGTGGGTTCTACATAAAAACATGTACTCAAACAGGGGTAGATGTTTTGTTTCTTGGGGCAGTCACAAAGGAGTCTGCTGTTCAGAAACACCTATTGGTGAGCTTGTGAGATGCAGATTCCTGGGTCATGTTCCCATAATGCTGATTCCAGGAATCTGCATTTTAACAAGTTTCCTTGCTGACTCTGACCCAGGTAGCCCAAGCAACACTGCTATAAAGGGAAGGGATTCCTGTTTGGAGTGTGGGAGGAGATGAGGTGGAAGGCAGGGTAAAGGGATAGACACATCCCTTTTGAGCTGAACCATATGGTTTGCATGAACTTTACTCTTTTAGTCTCTCTAATATTAATCTTCTTTTTGGATGTTTATTCCTTGGTTTCCTGACAGAGAATGCTTGAGTGACATATGAGGTGAGAGATCTGGGGTGTAATAATACCATGTCATGGAAACACTCATAAAGCCATGACCCTATGGCATATGAATTCTATGTGGGGTTTGCACAGGTATTAAATGTTCTGTGGTTGGCTTTTGGAAGCCTGCTCTATCCTGACACCAGGATTTCTAAGCTGGCCTGGTGGGAAGCAAGCCTGCAGCTTCCTGGTGTTTGGAGCAGATGGGGAAAGAGTCTGAAATATTCCTTGTCATCACCTCCAGCTGACAGACCACAGGCAAAGGAGGCAACAGGGAGAAGTTAGACCAGTTGATCTGGGAGAAAAGAGAAATCAATGGTGATGCCTTACGAATGTTTCCTTCTTTGTGTTCCTCTTCAAATGGATGGTGGTGTGTGTGTGTGTGTGTGTGTGTGTGTGTGTGTGTGTGTACTTGTGTATACCAAGTTGTGTAGCACTTGTCTCTGGCTAGAGACAGTAATAAATCAGGGGCTACAGAACCACCACTAGCCACCTCCTGCAGGCCCCGTCAAAGAAACAGGCCTTCTCGAGCACAGCTGAACCGGCAGGATCCCCAGTACTGTGGCCCCACTGCATCGGATGAAAATCACACATCTGGGATCTAGTGTGCCAGATGTGCAAAGGGCTAATACAGAAAAGACACTGCTGAGAAGACCACATTGCTCTCAAAAATATTTTTGAAGGATTCAAAGATTTTTATAACCCTAATCACCATAGTGCTTTTATCAGGCTTGGGTAGTGACTTTCTTATGCCCTGGTTCTCGGTCCTGGGGTGTCAAGAAGGATGCAGAAGGATGTTGATCCCACTGAGGCAGTGACAGGAAAGATCTAAAAGCTAAATGAATCCGGGTTGGAGTCTTGGGTTTGAAATCAACGTGGGCACTTACCAGGTATATGACCCTGAGAAAGTTCCTTTAAGTCTATGCGCTTTAGTTTGTTACTCTCTAGGCCAGTGAGAGCCAGCCTCACTCAATGGCAGCAGCAGGCCCTCCTGAGGTCCCTGACCCAGAGCTGAGTTTCCAACAACCTGATCAGCTGGTGGAGCCCTGTAGGTGCCAAGAACACACCTAAGAAAGAACGAGAAACAATCTAGAGAAAACCTAAAAACCGTGCTTTTAGAATCAGCTTTAGTGATTCTCATATTGTGTATTTCCTAAGATGTGAAGACATTTTTAGAACTCATATATTAGGCTTGTCATTTTTGTTAAATATTTGGAAGTGTTTTTAATAAATTTGCAACCAATGTTTAAAAAAAAGTGATAGCCATTCCTTGCAGGGCTGTGGTAGAGATTAAATCATCTCTGTGAGATAACACAGAGAGCAGTGCTAGCTCAGGGTGTGGCACGTAGCAGCAGGGGCAGAAAGAGGGAGAGGAGCATGCTCAACTGCTCCGGAGAGGGTGGTTAGATAAAGGGAAAGAGCTTCAGTCGGCCCCAGGTCTGTGGGGACAGAGCAGTTGTCCTGTAAGATTCTTGCGTTACTAGGCCTCCTGGGGGAAGGGCTGCCTTCTTCTCTGCTCCACAACCCGACCCTGGTTGCCTTCCTGTTTCCTCAGGGCCCCACAGTTCCCTTTCTCTCCCTAGAGGTTCTCTTATAAATCCTTCTTTTTTGGGACCCAGGACTTCCCCGCCCCCTCTCCGCCCCACACTCCCTGTAGCCTAGCCACATCAGGATGTTTTTCTGTAGAGCAAGTGACATGGGACTTGAAGATTAATGAGAGTCAGTTCAAGGTTTCTACCCAGCTAAGACAAAGAATTCCTGGAAACCAGAGCCTCCATTCTCATTGTACTTGTGAGTTCAAAATTAAAAATAGGGTTTATTTTGGGGGTGATGAAAATGTTCTAAAATTAGAGAGTGGTAGTTACACAACTCTGTGACTATACTAAAAACAACTGAATTGTATACTTTAAATGGATGAATTTTATGGTATGTGAGTTATATCTCTTAAAGCTGTTATATATAAAATAGGTTAGACTAGTTAGCTTTCCATGCTTCTGCCTTCTCCAGTTTTAACTGAAATACAAATTATAATTTAATTATAAATTTAAATTAAAAATTTAAATTGTAAAATATAAATTAAATTAAACTATAAAGAGCCATAACATACCATATAGCATTATGAATCAAGATTAAATACTACCTCTACTGCAACTCTATATTCCTTCCCATTCTCTCTCTCCTCCTCAATACATTGTACCTGTCAAAATTCAATTAATCTTTCCAGATTTATTCCATGAAGCCTTTCCAGTCCCTACCAGCAAGTCTCCACTCTCTAATCATTACCAAACCTGTGCTTAGTTACTCTTGTCCATCCTTCATGGAACCGGCCCCAAGATGCAGAAATGAAGAGGTGAAGGAGGACACTGGCAGCACCGCTGATGGGGGGCTCCCCAACCTCTGCCTCAGACCAGGACTGATGCCCAAAAGACCTTCCTGCCTTCTGCTTCCTCCTATTCCATTGACCCCCAAAGGGTTGCGACAAAAGAAACTTCCTCATATACCAGTTCCATTTACTTTTCTCTCTTAATGAAGAACCCAGCATAATCCCACTTGCTCACTGAGTCTGTCCATAAGGGCTAAAAGGCCTTCTACAGACCAGCTGTTTCATATCTCATTGGCATTTCCTGCCACTTGCCAACATGTCCACTTGCTCTCTCGGCTAGGGTTCTTCCTGGCAGGTGGAATCCTCTCCCCAAACCAGATCTGAACCTTCCTTCTCCTTGAAGACAGTCCTCCCCAAAGGAGCCTATTCCACAGCTACCTGATCTTTCTTTGTTCACCTTATGATCCATTCTTTTGTCCTTTCTGGTAACATCTACTGTCATGGCTTCTGTAACTTTCATGCCCTCATTGCACAATACGATACACTATACCCAGTAGGTGCTAAAATGAATTCATTTGTTGACTTGACTTTTCTTCTTTAAGAAGAACCTCCTGACTGCTTCAGAGTTCTTCCTCTGGGCTCTGAGGAAGTTTGTTTTATGAACTATTAATTAATTAAGTAATTAACTATTAATTGTCCATATATTAGGCACCGTGGGAACTATTTCTTTCCTTTTTTTGACCTGGTCATTAGAATAGGAAAACCAGCAATTAGTGGTGAACCAGCAATTAGTTGGCATCATTGTTCTATCTGCTCAGCCCCTATTTACTGATTCCCTTAACTTTTTCATGTAAAGCAGAGCCATCAGATGGTTACCAAAGTATCCCTTTGTACAATCTGTGGCCACAGATGAGGGGTCCAGGGTTGGACAACTAACTAGGATCAATCAACTGGAGTCCCTTCTTTCAAACTGCAACCTGCATCTTCTGACTCTAAGTTAGGCTTGACATAATCTATCATGTCCAATTTTTTAAAATGTATTTCTTTTATTGATTTTAGAGAGGAAGGGAGAGGGAGAGATAGAAACATCAATGATGAGAGAGAATCATTGATTGGCTGCCTCTTTCCTGCCCTCCACTGGGGATCAAGCCCACAACCCAGGCATGTGCCCTTGGCCGGAATTGAACCTGGGACCCTTCAGTCGGCAAGCCAACGCTCTATCCACTAAGCCAAACTGGCTAGGGCTATCGTATCCAATTTTTAAAATACCATTCCTTCCCAGATTCTGGTTTCAGCCGCACAGTGTTAATTATTGTATGTTTAAAGTTCTAGTACTATACAGTGTAAAATAACAAGTGTATAAATTTAATGAAATATGCTTATTGTGGCTGAGGGCAGAGGGGCTGCACAACTTTCTTTTTAAAATGTAATTCAGGCAAGTAAAGGTATTAAATTATACTAGTGCAATGGAAGATTTATTTTCTAAACTTGGAGAAGTTAGCTATTTCAGAGTCAAATTCCAGGAGAGATATTTCTAGAAAAGAAAGTAGAAAAGATATAATGCATGTCAGTGCTGTGTCCATTTGCTGCCTGGTACATTAATCCTGTGGATTAAGCATGGGGATCGTGTTGCACAGACTCCATCCCTATACTTACACAGAGGCAACCCATATTTAATGAATGATTGTTGAATGGACTTCAAAGGAGTCAAACAATTTTGCATTTAAAAAAAGTATTATCCTGAGGCAAGTGACCAATAAAACTACATTATCTCCATTACAAAAGGAAAAATTGAGGAACAGAAAAATGAAGTGACTGACTCATGTCTCCTAACATGTCCATAGTAGACCTAGTACTGAATTTAAGATTTACCTACTCCAGAGACTGGATTTTGCAATGTTCATGGACTGCTAACTTATTTCATGAGATGGAGAAGTAGTGAGCAGAGTAAAGTGCATTCAAGGATGCCTCCAAAACAAAGTTCCATACAAATCACACACAAAATAATTGTTGGGCAAGGGAGGATCTTTAGGCCCAGCCTGATTCATTTTAGGCACTGTCAATTGGGCCAGGCTCATTTTCATAGTTGTTCATCTCATGAGGACTTTTCTTTACACTGGGCTCCAAGTCCTGGAGCTCTAATCCAGAGGAAGATAATTCTTCTATTTCCTTTCCATTCTTACCTCTAATTTCAAAACAAAATTGCTTTCCAAATATAGTATCTCACTTCCATTGAGGCAAAATACTGTAATTGATTATGGGGTTTTTGTTTGTTTGTTTTGTCTAGAGATAGCATCTGTGGGCTCACATGTTTCTATGAGCGTCTAACCTTATCTCAATGTGCATCTCTGCTTTGGCCACTGCTCTAATTTTCTCTCCTTCCTGATCTGATCCACACATGCTCATGTGCTTTAGGGATGACTGGAATTTGGTTTCTTGCTTCTGAGGGTTAACTCTTGTATCTGTCATTTGTATCCTGCCAACTGCATTCTCTCGATTTCTCCACTTCTCTGCTTTCTTGAGAGTGAATTCACCTTCCATGACTAATGCAATATGTAAGCAGCTCTCATGCTGATCCCACAGATTTTAATGTCCTAACTTTTCCCTTAGACTCTTCCTAACATCCCATTTAAAAAAATAAAACTCCTCTCTGGAGTTAGAGGCTCCACATGGCTTCCCATGTGAACCTGCCACAAGGAACTCAGACACCTCAGCTGGTACATGGCCATGCTCAGGCATTCCTAGAACCCAGGCAAGACTTGCACAGATGAACTAAAGCAGTGAGTTCTGAGAATGCATTTCTACCTACATGTACTAGGAACCAACTGTGTGCTGAGCACCCTGCTAGGTGTGGCGAACAAGACAGAGATTAATGAATAAGGCCTCTGACCTCAAAGAGCCCTCAGGTCCTCAGCGTGATATTCAAGGCTAAAATACATAGAAGACAGCATGATGCAGTAGATAGGGCATTGGCTTGAAGCAATAGATCTACATGACTTGGGCTGGCTACTTAACCTTATTTTCCTCAATTATAAAAGGAGATGACACTCTTCTCATGGGGGTTCTGGTGAGGATTTAGTACTGCAAGTGGCTAGGCAGTCATTCAACAAATGGTGATTAATTATTTATTGTTATTATTTTTTAATATAACAGCAGCATTTACTATTAGGGCCCTAGAGCCAAAAATAAAAAACCTGAAACTAACCTCTATTGCAGAAAAGCTTTCAGAGAAGAAAGGAATTGTTCCAGCTCATTGGTGAGCCTGCTGCTTGAGGCCAGCATAAGAAACATCTATCTACTCCCAAGAAAAGGGCCCATTTTCCACCACGAGGCCACTGGAGAAGGACTCTGAAGATGCTACCCTGAGAAGTGTTGTTTATTGTTCAGGCCCACAGATGAAAAGGAGGACATTGAGTTTGCTGTTGCCCTCCCCCATTCTAGAATCACAATGAAATGGGGTGGGGGCAAGTTTCTTGCTTGACTCCTGCTCTCAGGATATGGAAACCACCAAGAACTCTGCACTGCTCAGCCCCTGTCCACCTCGCCCCTTACTTTTTTCACAAAGGTCACAGGTCACATAGGTCATAGGTCAAACCTTAAAACACTTCAGCTGCTAAGGAAATGAGGCTTGTCACAGAACATGCTACCTGTGTAGATGAGGAGTTGAGGTTAAAAACCACCAGTGTTATTAAGCAGTCCCTAGAGATGACCCCAAATTTAATTAGTTCTGATGAAGCAAACCTAATGAGATTACTACTGTTTTTTCTTTCTTTCTTTTTTTTAATATATTTTATTGATTTTTTACAGAGAGGAAGGGAGAGAGATAGAGAGTTAGAAACATCGATGGGAGAGAAACATTGATCAGCTGCCTCCTGCACATCTCCCACTGGGGATGTGCCCGCAACCCAGGTACATGCCCTTGACCGGAATCGAACCTGGGACCTTTCAGTCCGCAGGCCGACGCTCTATCCACTGAGCCAAACCGGTTTCGGCTACTGTTTTTTCTTTTATGCAACTTTATTGAGTTATAGTTTGCATACCATACAATTCATCCATTATGTATACAATTCAATGGTTGTTTTTTTTAGTACATACGCAGAGTTGTGCATCCATAACCACAATCAATTTTAGAATATTTCCTTACCCTAAAAAGAAACCCTGTATCCTTCAGTCATTACCCCACAACACTATTCTTCTCTCCCACTCCCCAGGTCAGGAAACCACTAATCTTTCTGTCTCCATACATTTGCCAATTCTGGACATTTCACAGAAATGGAATTATACAATACATGGTCCTTTGTGACTGGCTTCTTTCATTTAGGATTATTATATTTCTTGAAGACAGAGGTAACTTCAATGTTTGTCAGAGGGGAATTGCTAAAATAAAGCAGAGTGCAAACTGTGGATTACTGCATCACTTAAAGAATTAGGTAGATGTACATATATTAATAAAGGTCTCTAATGTATGCATACACATATGAAATCTGGAAGAATACACAGCAAAATGATAAAGGTAGAGATCTGGTAGGGGGAGAGAGAAATAAGACTGTGGATAGAATACAAAGAAGATTCTCCTTATTTGGAATATATTAAAACATTTCAAGGATAATTTATTCATGTACTACTTAAATTTTAAAATTAATTAAAAAGAGAATATGAGACTTCTGGTTTCCAGTTCTGCATATAAAAAGCTTGGAAGTAGCCACTACATCCCAACAATAAGTAAAAACCTGAACAGACTTGAAAAATCAACAACTCTTCTTGGATCCATAAGAGAGGGAAGGACACAGTGCAAACCACTGGATCCAAGACTGGAGAGTCAGACAGGTGAATACAGGTCATCACCACTAAGAGGAGCAAAACCTTGGGAGCAGAAACTGCCCTGGGAACCAATGCCCAGGTAGGGAAACCTGAACTGCAATTTAGAGTTAAAAACTCTAGGGCAGTGGTCGGCAAACTCATTAGTCAACAGAGCCAAATATCAACAGTACAATGATTGAAATTTCTTTTGAGAGCCAAATTTTTTAAACTTAAACTATATATGTAGGTACATTGTTATTAACTTAATTAGGGTATTCCTAAGGCTTAGGAAGAGCCACACTCAAGGGGCCAAAGAGCCGCATGTGGCTTGCAGGCCGCAGTTTGCCGACCATGGCTCTAGGGGACCCATTCATGGGGGTCTCCCATAATTTACCCCCAGGAACTTGATCAGGTTCCCACAATAGATGTCAGAGAAAAATCTCCTTGAGCTTCTGCCCAGGGGAAAGGAAAAGGCACCAGAGCACTCTGCTCCTTTAACAGGCCTGCCCTCAGAGGAAACGAGTTCTCCACAGCCTAACCTGTTGGGGTTTCATCAGGGCCCTACTGACCTGGGGAAGAAAAACACCCAGCTCCAAACTCTGATGTTTCTTAAGATCTAAATATAATTGAATTTGCTTATATAATAACCTTAGAAGGGATGTCAGCTACCTACTATCTAGGGAAAGAATACAGGTCACCACACAGCTGTGGTGGTCCACGGTGGAACTTAGATGGAAAAAAAGCCTAATTGGAGTGTCACAAAAACAGAGGTAAGATAGAACTTCTCTATTTTGACATACCCAAATAGGTAAAGTCACTTCCCCAATGGTGAATTTGTATTAGCAAAAGTCATAGAGACATTAAAGATAAAATAGTTAATATTTATATGTGACAAACACTATGCTAAGCATTTCATATTTACTATTTCAATTAATCCTCACAATAGCCTTATGATGTAGATGTTATCATTATCCTATTTTATGGATAAAAAATAGGATCTTAGAGAGATTAAGACATTTGCTTAAGGTCAAACAGCTAGTCAGAGGCTAGAATTACACCTCATCTTCTAATTCTGGCCTAATATCACTGCCATACCATGATGTCAATTCTTTACTTTCTTGCTCTAGGCCTCCTACAGTCACCGAAATCTTTAATTCCCTATAGCTTCCAAATTTAAGACAGGCTACTTAATCTTTTCTTATCATTTTAAATTGTATATTTGAGCTAAATTCATTTGATAAAAGCAAGAGATTATTTTAGTAAATGATAATTCACTAGGATTTTGCTAATTCTGTGTGAACCCCCAGTTAATATTTTCATATACTGACACTTAAAATCTAAGTCTTTATTGTAACTATTTACCTAAAAATTGAAGTAAACTCTTGAGTTTCTAAGTGAAATGAAACCCCTGCTTCACTTTTTAGTGGAAGTAAGATATGTGAAGGTCAAAAATGAGTTCAGAATAATTTGGATATTATACTTTAAGCTACAAAGTAACCTATAATATCACAGATAAAACCTAGAGCAGGTTAGAATAATCAAAGGTGTCATAGAGGAGCACAAATCATGAGGGAAACAATACGAATTCTGGCATATGAGAAGGTGGATTACATTGACCCAAGGGAACAGTGTAGGCTGAGAGGAGGGGGAGGAGCGAGTCTTTCAAGACCACTCACCCACAGAACAAAATCAACTGAAGACCACAGAGAAATAAAAAACAACTCAATTTGGTTTTAATATTTTTTTCATGAGAAACAGAAAATGTTTAACTCATCTGCTTTTTCAATTATGAACAGGAAACATAAAACTGTAGTCAATAAATACACCAAAAATTGTAATAAAAACTACTCCAGGCCCATGTTACAGCCAGTGAAAGAGGAAAAGGAGCAGAAGAGAAGGAAGGAGTGTAGGGGAGAAAAAAGAGGACACTCAGCAGGGTCCCAGCCACTTCTTCGTCACTGCCAGACCTCCTTCCTCTCCCAGAGTACCATCCTCAGGACTATCCTATTTCTGTTTTCTTGATGCCTACACTTCTAGAACACTCCTTTAGCTTCCAATTTCTCTCCCTCCTTCATGTTCTCCCTAACCCTCCCATCACCACTTAGAGAAAACTTGGAGATGATCAATGACCCCTTCTCTAAGAAAGCCCTTACTCTTTATAGTCTTTCTACCAAGCTTTAAAATATATATATATATATATTTATTGATTTCAGAGAGGAAGGAGAAGAAAAGAGAGATAAAAACATCAATGATGAGAGAGATTGATTGGCTGCCTCCTGCATGCCTACTACTGGGGATCGAGCCCACAACCCGGGCATGTGTCCTTGACTGGAATCAAACTAGGGACCACTCAGTCCGCAGGCCTACGCTTTATCCACTGAGCCAAACCAGCTAGGGCTATACCACGCTTTCAATGGGTAATAAGCCATTCTGTTCTTTATTCTTTTTTTAAAAAAATTTACCAAAATAACATATATTCACATGATTTAAAATAAGACCAAAAGACTTCTAATAAAGAGTGCTGCCTCTCCCACTAAATATACTATTATTTGTTAATGATCAATTTTAGAATTATCCCTGATTTTCTGATATGTAAGATGACGATTTTAGCTCTTTAAACGCCTAAACTCTCTATTCCTTCCTTCCTTCTCTCAATAGGATTAAATTATAGTCCAACTTCCTCCTCTGTTCACCTCTGTAATTTCAAACAATGTATTTAAGATGATAATTCTTTTGTTAGCAACTACACAAGTTATTTAGTGATATCCCACTGAAAAGGAAACTAGCTGCTGTCTTTATTATTTCACTGTCTCCATCAATATGATTTTTCTATTTCAGGAAGCTCTTGACCAGGAAGATACAACTTGAAAATAAATTTGTTTCAGGAACGTCATGAAAACCATTTAAATGACATCAAACTGCTCAAGTTTCCTATAGATAGTATCAAATGACTATTTAGTATCTAAGACTCCTTGAAACGGTCAAAATTAATGATTGAGACTTTAATCAAGACAGGAATCAGGAGAGCCTGTAGGCAGAGCTCTCATGTCCTCTATTGGTGGGAAGCCCTACAGGAAGAACTCTGTGGTTATAACCCTGACACATTTCCTCTTCCTGTCTATAAAAGAACTTCTTTGTTTTGCCAGGCTTACTCGTGGCTCACCGTGGCTGCATATACCAGACTGCAAGGAATACTTGACCAACTTTTTGTTTATGGTCAACAAAACCCTCACCTCAAAACTCTTGCTTTGCTGTGACCACCAATCTTAAACTGTTATGTTATGATACTTACCCAATCCTAATCAAGCCTATACTGCACTGGTACACTGAAAGACCTACTTTGAATCAGACTTCATAAAAGCCTCATAAATATCCTGACTTTGTCCTTGTCATTCTGAGATGCTCCTAAGACTTTGTAAAGGTATTGTTCTCTTGCTACAGTAAGCAATAAACTCAATTTTGCTTGATCAAACGGTTACTTTGGTGGTATTTTGGAGCCAGCATTCAACAGTTTTGGCAGTCCCACTGAGATTCAATTGAAACCTCTTTATCATCAGGACCCAAAGCTTTCCATTCAAATACTGCCCCCCAGAGTTCTTCAGTCTCCTGCTGGGATCTCTCTGACATTGACATTGAAGTTTATAAGCCCTGCATTGGGCCTGGCTCTGACTGTATATTTAAAGAGAGTCTGAGAACAAAAGAAAATAAGATTGCCAAGGGCGTGCTCTCCATTACTGCAGTAAGTGATAACACTCATCTTTGGCATATTAATAGGCTATTTGGGTAGTATTTTTAGGACACTCAACTCCACTTTATAAAAGAAGGCCTTTAGTTCTCCTATCTTTTCTCTCTCTTCTTGGCTCTTGAAATTTCTATATATTGAGCCATTTTCCTAGGTTGACCAACAGGAGAAATAGAATGACAGGAGACTGTGAGGTTATGTTGAAGCCAGGGTAATGGAACACATGTCTTCCTGAGTCGAGTCAGGAAATGGGAGGTGGAAAAGAGTGTCCAATTCAAATCCTAGGGTGATAGTCCGACAGGCAGGGTTACTTTAAATTATCCACATTAGATTCCATTTGCAGCTCTAAGACTCCCAGCTATGATGAAAGTATTATAATCTCAGGAGGGGGCAGAATAGTGAGACTAGACCTCTCACCCTGAAACAGCTTTCAGAAGAAAGGAAGTGACTGGGTGTGTAGCGTAGGGAATATAGTGGGAGTGGGCTTCCCTAACCCTGTTCTCCAGGCAAACAATCAGGGTAAGCAGGTTTTATACACCAAATTATGAGCTATTAGAGTTAATAGGACACCATAAACCTGAAAGACAGAAATGGGGGAAAAATTTAAAGTACTGTTTGCCCAAAACTCATTTTTATGTATAGAGCTAAACAGAAATAAAAGGAGATTTTAGGATAAGAATTCAAATTTGTGAAGATTCTATTTAAATGAGCTTGACAACCTGTTCTATAAAAGCAATGAATAATTTGCAAGCTGTCAATAATCCAGGAGTTTCCTATTAGTTGAATGTTGCACATATGAGGTGCTCAGTAAAACTTTGAAAATCAGTTTATAAATTACTTCCATCTAAAATTGAGGAACACTAGAAGAAAAAAGTGAAACAAGTCTTAGAGTCTGACTGTAGAATGTCTTCCCTCTGCTGCAGCATCACTGCCAGCCCACCCCACACATGTACATCACCCCTGGAGAACTCCCTCTCAGCCCATGAAACTCAGTTTCATGCCACCTCCTGGACAGTTTTTCTCTGTCCACAGAGAGCTCATGGCCTCTTCCTTGGTGCTCCTGAGCTCTCTGGACATTCTTACATTGCAGCACCAACCACACTGAATTATAATAAGGTGTTTATGTTTCTGTCTTTGCCACCAGACTGAGAGAATTCTGAGGGCAGAAACGATAATATTCATCTTTGCAATCCACAAATTACAAATTACATAGTGCCTGGGTTAGAAGAGGAACTGAATGAATGAAGAATGGAAACAATGGGAAGTAAAGAGGAAAGAGAGCCAGGCAGGCAGGAAGAAAGAATGGATGGATAGGTTGATGGGGTATTTTAGTTCTCCAAACAGACTTTAGATCTCAAACATCTGAGTAGATTATAAATAGAGTCTCTAGAATTCTTAATGATTCAGGTCATAGGGTCAATTGGCCTTGTTTCCATATATATATATATATATATATATATATATGTATTTCTTATATTTCATACCACCTTTTTGTGATAAAGGGGTAAACCCAGATAATATACCATTACAAGTTGTAGTTTCAAATGCTTTTCTAGAATATTGTTATGATTATTTGCTTATCATTATTATTATTATTCCTCTTTTTGTGTTCTACTTTTTTATACTAAAAGTTTTAATATTTAAAAACAAAGTGTGTGTTGAGTGCCCCAAGAACATAACATCTGGCTATAAGAATTTGTGAAAGACAGTATTTTCTTCTTAATGAAGAAAATTAATTTTTCTCTCGAGAAACTCATTTTAACTTATTAAACTTAGTGTGGGTTTTAGAGCCTCCATGAAATCAGAGGTTTTATAAAAATTAACCTTTGAATTCTAGTTCTAGGATTATATAACAGACTTATAGCAAATTTATATTTTAAAATATATATTTTTATTGATTTTATTCACAGTAACTTTAGTTATTAGAATATATAAGCCATCATTTGCCATGGTTATGCAACTTAACGTCAGTGGTGTTCCACATGTAGGGCAGTGGGGGAGTCGCCCTGGGTACAGGCATCGAGGGTGGTGCATTGTGTGTAGAGATTTAAAAAACAAGAATGAAACTGACTAAAAGTCAGTCTGTTTTTTATTATCACCATGTGCCAACAATTCTAAACATTGCCAGTGATAAAATACTCCTCCCTGAAAAAGTCTTTTGTTGGTCTAACTTGAAACAAACTGCAATGGTTACTATTGAGTTTTAATAATATATATGTAAGCCTCAAATTAGCACATTTTAATCGTTTTTGTGTTAGTAAATATAGTATTCTACATGGAATTTAATTCCGAGAACTCCTTATTCAGTGAGCCCCCTACCACATGGAGTTGGCAACACATGTTCCTTTTGAGAATACGTTTGTAACAGTGCGTGCTGTGCGGGATTGTGTAAGCTCTTTTCCAGCCAACCCGTCCATCTCCAATGCCTGTAGAACCACATATTCCTAAATTCACACCGGAGCCTCTAAAGAAACAGTGACTACTCAGTGATCTTAAAGATGAAAAAACAGAACTAGGGTTATTTCAGTTCTATCTTTTTATGTGACCACTTAAAGATTTTGCATTTAAAATTTAGAAGTACAGCAGAGCTATGAGGTGTACTATTCTTATTTGACAAATGTAAATTTTAGTTTATACTAAAATCTTTTACTGAATTTGGACAATCTCTTTAAATAGAAATACCTTTAAAATAGAAATGTATTTTTTTAAATTTTCAACTGTTTGATACTAAAAAAGGAATCAAGAAAATAATGTTATTACTGATTATCACTACAAATAACTGTCATACTGAAGAATGGGGATGTTAAAAATGATCCCCCCCTGCGTGTCAAATGCACTGAGCATGCCCCTGTGTGATGAGGCCTTGAGGTAAGCCCGGGCAGTGCCTGGCCCAGGCAGGGTCGGTTGTGCCAGTTCATCAGCTCCACATACACTTCCTCTTTCAGGGCCTGTTCTTCCCAGTCCCATCCCATTGTTCACCAATCCAAGATTCCTTTTCTGAAGTTTTGTTCTCAGCAATCAGCTAATGGATTATTTTATAGCTTGACTCTCACTAAAGAATATTTATATTTTATAGGAACCTTTAAAAAAAGCTTTATTGAGACTAATTCACACATGATACAATCCACCCACTTAAAGTGTACCTTCACAGAGTTATTTAACCATTATCACAATCAATTCTAGAACATTTTCCTCACCCTGTAATGATTAGTAGTCACTCCTCATTACCCCAGACTCATTCTCTCCTTCCCACCTTCCGCTCCCAAGCAATCACTAGTCTACTTTCTGTCTCTATGGAATTGCCTATTCTGGGTATTTCATATTATTGCAATAATACAATATATAGTCTTTTGTGACTGGCTTATTTCATTTAGCATCATGTTTTCAATTTTATCCATGTTGTAGCATGTACAATAATTTGTTCATTTTATTGCCAAATAATATTATATTTCACGAATATATCACATTTTATTTATCCATTCTGCGGTTTATGTAGATTTGCATTATTTCCACTTTTTAGCTATTGTGAATAGTACTGCTATGAACATTCATGAACAAACTTTTGTGTGGACATGTTTTTAATTCCCTTGGTTAGATAACTAGGACTGAAAATGCTGGGGCATATGGTAATTCTATGCTTAACATTTTTGCTAAGCTGTAAAACTGTTTTCCAAAGTGACTGCACCATTTTACATTCCCATCAGCAATATATAAAGGTTCCAATTTCTCCATATCTTAACAGACGCCTTTAAAAGCATGGAGAGGAAAAGCAAGGTGAAGGGAATGAACATTTGGATAGCACTGTGCTATCCAAAATATATCCACTCCAAAACCTGGGCAGTTTTCATTGTGCTATCCTGAAAGTAAAAAAGCCTTCACTAGAATGAATCTTTATCATGGAAGGGCAGAAATAATTGGGTGGTTGGGTTGTAAGAACTGAAACTATTGATACCTACACAGCTCATTGTCTATAGTAACCCAACTCTACCATTCCACTATCTTTAACAATATAACTTTAATAATCCAATAAATTCTTGCCCAGAAATGACAGAAGTTGGAAGTAATTTAATTTTGCATTCCAGGCCTAGAGGACTCATCAACCCGTCAATTGAAAACAGCAAACAACAGTTTACACCCCAAGACTCCAGTGAACCGCTCACCTCAAATCCTCACCTGGCTTTGTAGATATTGTGGGAAGCTAGCATGCAACAGTGGATTGGAAGCCAGAAACCCTAAGTATATATGTAGCCAGGTGTCTTACCTTTTTTCCTTGGAATGAATATAAAAGGCTCCTGTATTACTAAGGAGAGTGTAAAATATGTCACAAAAATACTGTGGCAGTAAAATACTGTGGCAGAAAAGCAAAGACAGAAAACAAAATTTAAATCTTCTATAAGAAGAATACAAATTCTCTTAGAGGTTTCCAATAATTTAATGACTCAAAAGCTCAAAAAAAACTCCTTGCAGTTTGGTCTGGTTCTACCAGGTGATGGTCATGTAACAAAGCCATACCAGAATGCCTTACCTCACATGGTTTGTCTGAATTGTGGTTAGTTGTTACATAGAAAGTTACCATCAGCAAGAAAGGTGTCAGATTATACAGCAGGCACTTCTTTGTTTTCAAAGTTGCTCTAAAGCAGTATCTTTTAAAAGGAACAATTACCTGATTTTTATTTGATGCTGAATATTTTATATTAAAGAGGTATATTTCCATAAATGACAATTTGTGAATGATTAAATGAGGATGGCAGAAAATGCCACCACTCTGGGATAAGGACATATATCTGTATTGAGCTTTATTTATTTTTTTGTCCTCATCTTTAAGGCTGGCTCAGTAACAGCGTGTAAGAATATCATTATTTCTTTATTCGCCTTACCTAAGGTGTTTGAATTAAGTCATAAGAAAGCCTCAATTCTTTTTTCCTACCTCGCCACTCTCAAAAATCTTCATTCTTTTCTGTACAAATCATAGATGAGAGAGAGAAAGTGAAAGAGGCAGGTAGTCTGCTTCAGGGAGCACAATGGTCTCTCAGGCTTCGCTTTCTACATAAGGTTTAACTGTCACCAAACTCATTTTTTTTTGTCTTTCTAAAAATTATTTAACTTATTTACTTAGAAATGAGTATAACTTACTTTGCATGTAAGTTCTCACATATTCTTTTACTATTATTTTACTTGAAATAACTGAAGATAGAGGGTTCAAAAAAGTCAGAAAATTTCCTAAAAATACATTTCTTCAAGGGGATGGGCATACCGCCCTCATGGGAGCTTATTTTTCAAGATAAAAATAGCCTCATTCTTTGCCCACACTCTAGTCTGAAAAATTTATGATAGACCTTATTTGCTTAACAAGAATTTGTAGGGGAGGAAAACTTTACCCTCTTAGGTTCAGCATCTGGGGTATGCAAATTAGACTGACAAAAGACAGATTAACAGGAGAAAGACATACACATTTTATGTGATGTTAACATTTTAATTTCTACATGCATTAGAGGTCTTCATAGAAAAGATGCAAAGAAGCAGTTAGACTTGGAGGTTTTATACTATTTTGACAAAGGGTGATACATTTGTGAAGAAGTGGCAAGATTAAGGAAAAGAATATTAGACTTCTAGGAGTCATGCTGTGGGAAGGTAAACATACAGGGGAAACTAACGTATCTAATTATAGATAAGGCTTATTTTAGTAAGGTTTGTTGATGCACACCCATCTCGGTGCTAACTTTCTGTTTCCATTGATAACCATCGTTTTTCCTTTTCCTGGTATGGGAGGAGAGGGGAAAGACCTTTAGAAAATACTTACGTTTTAACTTAAATAAGTGTATAATTTCATATCAACTTATGTAAAATTTTTAAAAGCACCATTTTCCATAGTTAGAAAGTGACCATAAGAATAAGTACTGTGAAAAAATGTATTATTAAATTCTAGTGAGAATATTACCAAATGCTCTGAGCCTGAGGCTCTTTGTAAAATGGGAGGCTGGCAAATCTGAAGATGTGTAAGAACATAGTCCAACAAACTGAAACTTCTTCCCATACTTTAACAGAAAAATGAAATGGCAGTAATTCCGCCACTGTGGATGCAATACTATGTAAAGCTACACCACACTTCTCCTAACCTCCCTGTGGGACTGTGGAAGTGGTGCCTTTTCCACCCTTTGGAAACATTGGTTGAGGGGAATGGTGGGGGGATTTGGAGCCAGGTTGCTCGAGGTTCAAATCTGAGCTCTGTCATTTATATATGTGGCTTTGGACAGGTCACTGGACTTCTGTGAGCTTCACTTTTTACTTCTTTTTAAGTAAAAATGATCTATCTCCGTGGATGCTGTAGATGGAATGTTTGTGTCTGAAAATCTAGATGCTGAAACCTAATCCCCAAAGTGACAGGAGTAGGGAGTGGGGCCTTTTGGAAGTTGATTGAAACCCTCCTGAGTGGAATCAGGTCCCTTACAAGAGTCCCCAGAGAGATCCCTCAATCCATCCAGCATGCGAAGACTCAGAGGAAAGACAGCCAGCTATGAACCAGGAAAAGGGCCCTCATTAGAAACTGAATTTGCTGGCAACTTGATCTTAGACCTCTCAGCTTCCAGAGCTGTGAGAAACAAATTTCTGTTGTTTATAAACCACCCAATCTACAGTATTTTTGTTACAGAACGCCAAATGGTCCAAATGGGATATTTTGAGGATTGAAGATAATGTATATATAAAGTGGCTAGCACATGGTACATCTTAATAAAGAGTAGCTTATATTGACATTATCATCAGTATCATCACCATCTTCAAGGTATAAATCAAATGTCATTCTCTCTGCAAAAAGCCACTTTCGCCCCTGAATTTCACAGTATTTCCATTTTGATAGAATAATTTATGTCTGTCTCACTTGTTGTTTGGTGAGTTTTTCAAAGGCCTCTTTTCAGCCCAGCAAAGCAGACACTGATTGAAAGCCTACTGTGTTGAGCCATATCATTATTTGGAAAAAATTTGCAAATTTAGTTATCAAGAGAAAGAGTACTTAAAGTGGGTTACAACCACATCATTAGAACAGCTGCTCAGAAAAGAGGCTATATAACATGCTGAATGGAGACACTGGTGCATTTTTCCACTTTATAAATTAAGAGACTCTTAAGGCCAGAGAATTTTCCATTATGGCACTAGCATGTCCTTGCTTCCACAGCTGTTCCTCTCTACTCTTAATGAAATCCAAATTGCCCAAACAATGGCTGCTAACTCACAAGTACAATTCCTCCTTCTTCTGAGAACTATCTTGATCCAACTATTCCCAAAGCTAGCTGAACTTCAGCTAACCTCTCCCACTAAAGTCCTATTAAAAACTACCCTCACCTGGCTGGTGTGGCTCAGGGGTAGATCTATGAGCCAGGAGGTCAGGGTTCAATTCCTGGTCGAGTCATATGACTGGATTGCGTGCTCATTCCCCTGTGTGGGGCATGCAGGAGGCAGCCGATCAATGATTCTCTCTCATCACTGATGTTTCTATCTCTCTCTCCCTCACCCTCCCTCTCTGAAACCAATTTAAAAAATATATATATATTCTGCTCTCTCTGCCCAAGTTAAAATACTTTGCTGGAACCTTCTTTCCCCTGGCATTTTGAATAAAAGATTATGCTAATGGACTCTGGTTGATTTTCTTTACAGAAGGCAGTAAAGTATACAGAGAATGCTATTCTGAGATTTTAAACCAATGTAATTAAAATTTTAAAATTATAAAACATTCCACTGAAACAAAAGAATATATAAAATAGCCAATTTAACTTTCATTCTCTATAAATTTTGTTGCCCTTCAACTCTTTATATATTGAATCACGTACATCCAAGCTTCTTTAGAAGATCAGATACTACTTACAATAGAAGGGTCATAACTAGATTTTATTAAGTATCCCCTTCCAATTCTTAAAGTTTTTTAAAATACAGCAACACTTAGAGGTCTGAACATAAAGTTGCACTGGAAGCCATACTGCAGAGAGGACTGAGGATATAACTGACATAGGGAAGGTTTGGAGGGGGATAAAACCAGGGTTAGGAAGTTGCCTGGATCACCGAAAAGAGACACAGTATTCATCCCCTGTCCTCAGGCCAGGAAGAAGGAGGAATTGAAAGAAGAGTGTACATGTGTCCTACTTTTTAGAACTGGGGGTCAGGGCCACATCACATACCAACCAAGGGCAGCTACAATGGCACAGAAGTGGTGGCTTGGTGTGATCCTGCGAAAGGATGTCTGAGTCAGTGCTTCACATCTGCCATGGCCTTTGTTTTCCTGCAATAGCTCCACAAGTTCCCATGTGCTCTGTGATGCCACAGAGAACTGCTGAGGGGACTGTGTTTTGGAAGAATCTTGGTGACACTACAGGGAAGTCCCAGCGTATGGGGTGCTTAACATGGAGCAATAGTAATTCCCATGCTCAATAGCAGGTGCTAACATGGCGCCAAAAGACCTGGCAGCACCCATTCCCCCTAAGTAAATACCAGGGTGGTGCACCAAGTAATGGGGGGGGGCGGTGATTGAGCGAAAGTCAATGAGTACCCAGATAACAGAACATGTCCCCCCTCCCCATCACCAGCAACTTGATCAGTATCCCCATGTGCCCAGATGGCATCGAGGAGGAAGAAAAGAAGGAGAAACAGATGAAAACTTTGAAAAGTCTGAAAAATTATCAGGAAGAAAAGACTGAGTTAACTTTGATTTTTGTGTGTGTGTGTTTGTTATTATCAAGCAGGGCTAGGGGCTCAGAAGTGATCAGTTAGTGAAATAACGTTTGTTTGTTTTTAAAGATTCGAGTTGTAGAATACAAATTCAAGCCCTCCTGTTAAAATGAAGTGCTCTCAGGTCAGACTTGGGTTTCGAATCCTGGCTCATCGCTTTTAGCAGGAGTTAAAATTCTCTTCCTTTTAGTTTCCAGCGAGGGATGCCATTCTGTGCCTTACAAGACATCTATGTCCTCTCAAAGAAATCTAAACTCTCTTATAAACAATAGCCTTTCACATATTGGAAGACAACTTTGACATTACCAATGAGTTTGCCCTTCTTTAGCTTAAATTCCCCAGGACTTTCAACCCATACTCATGTCTTTGATTTAGTCCTGTCACCATCCAGATTGCTCTCGTTAGAAGCATTTGTAAGTTGTCTACTTCTCTTCACACTCATTCCACACTGTTGTACATCACTGCTTGATGACTTCACTTTTATCCTCAGCCTTGATCGGAATGGTTCTTTTCATTCCCTTTGACTCCTCATTTTTTACTTTAACTCCCCATGGAATTACTACAGAATTTAGTCAGTCTGTCAGGTAAAGGCCTTCTGGCAACTGGGACTCAGTATCTAGATATTCACAATTTTCTCTGTCTTGTCTCCATTAAGCTAGTAGAATTAAACAAAGAGATGAGCTGAATTAAAATTTGACTCTTGAGTACAAGTCCCCTAGTTACTACTTCTCTACGAAGCAATAAGAGAAAAAAATTAGGCAGACATGTCTGCATGTACCAACCTAAAGCCTATTGTCCTTTATTTCTAATAAAAAAAAAGATAACTTTTCCTTCTCTACATTCCTCATTAAGAAGCAGCAGCCATCCTGCCAATGGGAATCTCCAGTTATACTTCTAGGGGTTACACTATTTAAAAATTGTACTATTTAAGTATCTCTCCTTATTCTTTCTCTTTGGAATTCTCCTTTCTATTCACAAGTCAGCAGTCACAATGCGGCTGAGAAGAATTACATATGTAGGCTGATGTCACAGTGTGCCTGCTGATAGACATGTCACCTCAGCTCTTTCCAGTATAGAAACATCAGGTTAATTGAAATCTTTACCCAGAGTTTAGATATACTCCAGATTAGATGCCAGCTTTATTCTGATATAGCTTTACTCTCACCAGGGGAAATGATGTTTATGATAATGTCGTTTCTAAATAAGAGTACAATGTAGTGGCTAGAGAGTGAGTGAAGAGACAGACTGCCTGGGTTTGAATTCCACTTACAAGCCAGTAGACAAGCATTTAATCCATCTGAATCTGTTTCTTTGTCTTCAAAATGAGGTAATAATCAGGTCAACATCATAGTATTGATATAGTAAAGTGCTTAGATCAAGCATGTCAAACTCGTGGCCCAAGGGCCACATGCGGCCCACAACAAATATTTTTGCAGCTCAGCCAATATATTTAAGGTATGTAACAAACACTTTAACAAAAATTTTGTAACTTAATTTTTACAATATCCTGTTATACATAATTATTAATAACTAGGGGCCCGGTGCACGAAATTCGTGCACTGGGTGTGTGTGGGGGGGAGTGTCCCTCAGCCCAGCCTGCCCCCTCTCACATACTGGGAGCCCTCAGGCGTTGACGCCCATCACCCTCCAATCGCAGGATTGGCCCCTTGCCCAGGCCTAATGCCTCTGGCCTAGGTGTCCGGCCCGGGCAGCGGGGACCCGCAGCTGCAGCGGCCCCACGATCGTGGGCTTCGCTTTAGGCCCAGGCAAGGGACCCCTAGCTCCTGGGACTGCCAGCTTCGACCGTGCCCAGCTCCCATCGCTGGCTCCACCCCTACTTCCTGCTATCACTGGCCAGGGCGGAAAAGGCACCTGATTCTCTGATCATGGCTGGGGGGCAGGGCAAAGGCGGCTCCAGGGCCGCCTTTGCCCTGCCCCCCAGCTCTTAGCTCCCCCCTGGGTTTCCGATCACTGTCAGTGGCAGGGGGCTTCTTCCTGCTTTCCCTTTCGCCTCCCTGCATTGTGCCTACATATGCAAATTAACTGCCATCTTGTTGGCAGTTAACTGCCAATCTTAGTTGGCAGTTAACTGCCAATCTTAGTTGGAAGTTAATTTGCATATAGCCCTGATTAGCCAATGAAAAGGGTAGCTCGTACGCCAATTACCATTTTTCTCTTTTATTAGTGTTGATGAACTACAACATTCGCTAATGACTGATTACTATAATCATGTTGCATTCATTTCCCTTACATGCCTTATGTGCAGGCGCACCATTTCTCTCCACTAATACTAGCAGTGAATAGTTTAGCAGCCAGTTGCCATGTCATTAGTCTTGTACTGACTTCTTTGGTGTGCGCAACAAGAAATATTTTGCTTTCAGAGAACAAGAAAAATAGGTTTATTTACATTGCGCTTATTAATTTATGCAGTTATTCAGTGTCTGGTAAGTTAATGTTCAAGAAAAAATATTAATTTTTGTTAAAATGTTCTATGATTTTATGTTAACAATTACTCATTTATTTCAGCCCTTTATATTCAGTATGTCTATATCAAAATAAACCTATGTTTCTATGAAAACTGAAGCTTTTGTTTTTTTGCGGCCAACATAAACTTAAACCTTGTTTATTTGGCCTGTGTTAGCCTTTGAGTTTGACGTGCTTGGCTTAGCTCATACAATCAATCCAATCACAAGGGATCTGAATTATGTAAAGAGACTTTCAACAACCCATAGTAATCTTCTTCCCTACAGTCATACCGATAAGCTATGAAATCACTTAGTCTTGATAACTCTGCAAAACCAGGCACAATTTCCAAAGTCAGAAGTTACCTATAATGACTGTATTTTAGCTTGGCCTATTCAGCTGGATGTCTGACCTCTTCAAAAGATATTTTCAAACGACAAGGAATGATAAAAAACTTCTAGAAAGGCCTCCTGTGGATGGCCCATAATGCACTCAAGACTTCAAACACAGATTGTGCTCTTCCCTAGTGAAGGTATCCATTGGAGCTTGAGCATCAGTTTCTCTTGCTTTGAAATTCAGACTCCATTTTGCCTCTGGACTTTATGCTCAAGGACTACATACAGTCTTGACTGGTCATTTACTTTCTTGAGTTTTCTGGAAAAGTTAGTTTAATTTTAGCCAAACTATTCTTCCACCAGGTAAATCTTGACCTAACCAAAAGCAAAGGCTTTGTTTATATTCTGTGGGCGATGAGTACCATTACATACTCAGTAGTCCAGGGTCTTTTCTCTTGCATCCTCAGGAATAAAAATGACCATCGTTCTATCACATGGACCATGCTCATTAGAAGTCACCCTTAATGTCTTGTAGTCTCCATAACTTTATTGGGTTTTCCCTCAAACCAAATCTCTCTGTTTCTGATTATTTTGCCCCAGATGTACCTGGAGCATTCTTTCAAGCTGAATCTCATTTTCTTATTTCCTGTCCATATTTCTAGCCTCCCCAAGACCCCTTGGATAATTTATCTATTGCACTAATATTTGCAGTTAAAGAAGTATAGACCTGCTCCTTCTTAGTCTTTGGGCTCAGGAAATATCTCCAATCATTTTTCAATCATTTGTGGTCCACAGAGAGCCCAAACATGCCTTTTCTGGGGAAATTTAATCCACATGTTTATGATTAATTTATATGTAAGTCATTAAATTGGTGCTTCTAAGACATTTCATTTGGCAAGCTACCTCTCTCTCACCCTTCAAATCCCCTCTCAAGTCTTATTTGAGTTGGTATGGAACCACTGAGCCAGGTGCTTTTCAGAGCTGGCAAAACACTTAGAAAAATAGTCCTGAATATAGCTGAAATTTCATTCTATCTATGCATGTTGCAGTTGATACACAACCGCCTGAATGGTGAGTGTGCTAGAGTATAGAGAATGATTAAGGAATATATAATCAGTGTCCCTTTAGGCAGCAGCTGTAACTGTTCCTCAGAGTGGAGTATGGCTTTTAATGTCTCATTCACCCAAAATTCACATTCATTTCAAATTAATTCTAGACAACTTCATAAGCTTTCATTATGCACCTATTATGTGCTAGGCATAAATCATAATAATCTCTGTCTTCAATTTGATCATTTCCTAAAAGGAGAGACTGACCTATGTATTTATAAATATGATAGACAGCATTGTATAATGAAAACCAAGTGTAACACATCATCAAAGTGCTATGAGATAACCAGAGTGAGAGATTTCTATTGGGGACATTAGAGAAGGTGGCACTGGAGATGGGCTTTGAAGCAAAGTATGGATTGGTCATTCCAGTGGAAGACATGATATCTTGGAGTGACTGGTTGGAAAAAGAATTAGAAAGGCAGAGCAAGTCCAAGACTTGTGTAAGTCCTTGAATGCAATGCTTAGGAGTCAGAGGAATTATGTAGGCAATAGGGACCCAATGAAGGTTTTTGAAGAAGGGGAATGACATGACCATGTATCAGACTGATACTGTGGAAGATTTATTGGAAGTAGAACCATAAAGAGGTTGTTATGATGACTCAGACAAAAGCTAAAGAGGTTCTAAGTGATTATAGAAACTAGAGCAGGGGTGGGCAACCTTTTTGTGAGTGCGTGCCAAAACCAGCAAAATCTCTGACTCAAAGTTCTTCTGCGTGCCAACCCTAATTTTTTGAGAACATGTTATGCCTACTTGATATCTCTTAAGATGTACGTATGTGAAGAACCTTGAAGAAATAATTAAATTCATTTGAACGACAAAAACACAGTATATGATGATGAAAAATACATTTATTTTTTAATGTATACATGTACACTGATAGTCTGACAGAAAACTATGACTCTGTTTGGTATTATCAGTGGGACTTTTGCTGCTGCATCACTGATGACAGAGATTTTACATCAGGTTTATATTTTGTGACCTTCAGAGATATGCACAAGCTACTACTTTCATCCGTCAGGCTATTCCTATTACGAGACTTAACAAAACTCATCACTGAGAACAAAGATTCACAAGCGTATGTGGATGAAACCAAAACACTGGTCGGATCTAGGAAGGCAGGGAGAGTTAAGGCAGAGGCATAGAAATTGCTCTTCCCCTCTCTCATCAATCCATGTCTATGGTCTTTAAGATAACTTGTTATGTAAAATTATTAGTTTATCTAAGATGCACCTACAGTGAATTTATCTGAAAAACAAAAAAGTCGATATTGTAAATGGAAGATTATAAGAGAGGGTTTCGCGTGCCAACAAAAGTTTCTGGCGTGCCATGTTTGGCATGCGTGCCAGGGGTTGCCCACCCCTGGACTAGAGTAATGACAGTAAATGGCTTGGCTTTTAGATAAGACAATTGCTGAGTTGGATTTCAAAGAGCTTAGAGATGAGCAAGGTATGAAGATTAGGTAGATGGTGTGTGATCTTTGAGTAAATTTTCTACACTTTCTGGGCCTCCACTTCCTCAGCAGCAGTTAAAACATAACATCTCCAGTTGAAAAATGTGGCATGAAATGACCTAGCTCCTGGCATATAGCAGGCTCTCATTTCATGGTAACTCAAAAGATGAAGATGATTCTGAGGTATATGAACTAGGATTTCTAGACCCATGCTATTTGGGTCTCTGAGTGTTTTGTTATTCTACTCACAGGTCTCATTTATGCTCTCTATAAACATGTAGTTATTGGCTCATTTTAAAGGCAACCAATCATTACAGAGATGTGTGGTAGTTAAAGTGGTTATTAACAAAAGGCCATGCTTCCTAAAGGGAATTTGAGCTGGTAACTAATAATCAGAAACACCTAAGACCAACTGTGGGTAATTAGCACATTTGCACCGGCGATTTCCTACCCTGCCTTGAGACAGCCCAATTCAGCAGATGATTTTTTAGTGTCTGTTAGGTATTGACTGTGCACTTGGTACTACAGGAAATACAGGGATCAATATACCAAGTCCCTACATTCAAGGAACTTATAATCTAAGAAAGGAAATATGACCAGTTTGCAAAGACTACAAATATTTATAGATAACACCATGCATACTAAATGCATAAAAGGATATAAATTCAATGTCAATAATATTTGAAAGCTAGAGAGAAAGCATTCTCTTAGGAAAATTTAAGAAAAACTACAAGAAAGAGTCAGTCTGTGAGATGGACCCTGAAAGAGAGCTTAGGCTTTTTCTGTTGTTGTTGTTGAATGGAGATATAAGGGAAGGCAACTATAGGGGGCTGAGGGAATTCAATCATAAACTCACTCACGCAGTCCCCCTCTCATTCAACAAACCTTTACTGAGTGCCTGCTATGTCTGAGGAAGACAGAGTTTATTAAAATGAAGTCTCAGCACCCAAGGTTTCACAATCACTTTCAACTCAAGTGTTTCTCCCCGTCATGAGAGAGGAAGAGAAAGAGAGATGAAGAGATGAATTGCAATATAATATGGTCAGTATTTTATAAATGTCCTGTGGATAGCAGCCTTAATTAAATGTTGTCTTAGTCACACAATAGGATATGTGTGTTTATATCTCTATCTCTATCCTCTATCTTTATCTATATCTATTTATATATCTATCTGATTAATTTTAAGTAATTGGCTCACACAATATGGGTTATGGAAGCTAGCAACTCCAAATCGGCAAGGTAGACCAGCATGCTAGAGATCCAGGGAAGAGTTATGCTGTAGTTCAGTGGTTTTCAACCTTCTGGCCCTTTAAATACAGTTCCTTATGTTGTGACCCAACCATAAAATTATTTTCGTTGCTACTTCATAACTGTAATGTTGCTACTGTTATTAATCGTAATGAAAATATCTGATATGCAGGATGGTCTTAGACAACCCCTGTGAAAGGGTCGTTTGACCGCCAAAGGGCTCGCGACCCACAGGTTGAGAACCACTGCTGTAGTTAGAGTCCAAAGGCAATCTGCTGGAGAATTCCCTCTTGATTGGGGGTCAGTCTTGTTTCTATTAAGCCTTCAGCTGGATGAGGTCCATCTGAAGTATATTCTGATTTCTAAAAGTCTACTGATTTAAATGTTAATCTCATCTAAAAAAGTTTAAATGTCAAAAATAATCTTTAATTAAGTATCTAGGCACCATGTCCTACCTAAGTTGACATATAAAATTAACTATTATGCTGTATGAGACAAATGCAACAAATTTGGCCCCAGACTCTGTGAGACAGATTCATCCAAGTGGTTGACAGAGCGGTACACTGGTGCACTCAGGTACAAATAGGAGTTCAGCGAAGAACATATAGAGTCAAGGGGTAGATTGTTGGGAGAGGCAGTTGGTCACCAGTCCTGATTGTTCTTGCATGTTCTTGGTGAGTGTGCTAGACTGCAAGGCTTATCTGTCTCCGGATAAAAAGCAGTTTATGTAGTTACTCACACAGGCAACTAAGTAGGTCAAATTGACCACAGTGTGACTACCATATCACTGCTCGCCCCTGGGGGGTGGGGGAGAGGTGGGGAGGAAAGACTGCTTGCTATAATGTTTGCTGCTTGCTCAAAAAGTGCTGGGTCCTTGCCCCTGAATTCATCAGCTGTAACTTAAACCAATTGTCTGTGTAGCATTCATTTGAGCCTATTACATTGCCCCAGTGTGACTTGGCCCTCAGAAGAACCAATGGAAATATGAGAATGCTCATGCTGCTTGCTGTGCATGAGCACATAAAGTCTTTTGTTTCTGACCCAGGAGTCTTGTGTCTTCGGCCTACATCTATGAAGCAGCAAAAGCTAACATATTAGCTTGCAAGTAGGGTAAAATTTCAGGCCCTTCACAATTCTTGATCACTTTGGTGATGAGGATGGGAAGGTGACAATGACATGACTTTCTGGTTAAGGAAGAACAAGGGATTTGCAGGCCAGGTTTAGGGATAAACAAAGATTTCCCAGGATCAGGCAGTAAGTGCTCTCACCCAAATAGTAGGTGAGGTTAGCTAGTAAGTGTCGCCCAGTGTACTGCCTATTAACAAACAAAAGTTGAATTAATATTTAAAGGCTGAGCAGTGAGAGGGAGGATTGAACAAATAAAAAAAATAGTACCTTGACTATTGTTCACACTACCCAGGTGGGTGAGAGAAAGGATATTATCGTGACAATGAAGCAGCAAACCCTGGGACCCCAACCTAAAATCAATGTGTCTGTTGTTACTGAGGCAATGAATTCCTAAAGCTGCAATAAATGAGTCATAATGGCCTTGCCATCTAAAAAGGAATTTTGAGTAACTACAAACATTAGAAATTTAGTTAGTTGAGCTGCCACACCATCCAAAACTGATAATAATAGCTAAGGCAATCTTAAAAAATAAAGAACATTTTCTTTTTTGGACTTACACTTCCCAACTTCAAAATTTAAAACAAAGCTAGATAGAGTAGTCAAATCAGTATGATACTGACATAAAGATAAACATATAGATCAATGAAATAGGATTGGGAGTCCAGAAATAAACCCTTACAATGATGGTCAATTGACTTTCAACAAGGGTACAAAAACAATTTAATGGGGAAAAACAGTCTTTTCAACAGATGATGCTGGAACAACTGTATCTACATTCAAAAGAATGAAACTGGATCCCTACCTCACACCATATACAATATTAATTCAAAATGGATCAGAGATCTACATCTAAGAGCTAACTATGAAACTCTTAGAAGAAAACATAGGAGTAAATATTTGTGGTCTTGGATTAGATACCAAAAGCACAAGTGATGAAAAAATAAATTGGATTTTAACAAAATTTAAAATTTTTGTGCTTAAAGACATCATCAAGAGAATGAAATGACAACACATAGAATTTGGGAATATATTTGTAAATCACATATCTGATAAGAGACATGTATTATAAAGAATTCTTACAACTCAACAATAAAAAGACAATTAGCTCCACTTTAAACATGGCAAAGAACTCAAATAGACATTTCTCCAAAGATTCACAAATAGCCAATAAGCACATGAAAAGATGCTCAACATCATTAGGCATTAGGGAAATTCAAATCAAAACCATAATGAGATACCACTTCACACCCACTAGGATGGCTATAATTAAAAGACAGACAATAACAAGTTGATGAGAAATTGGAACCTTCATACATTGCTGGGGGAAATATAAAATGGTGAAGTCACTATGGAAAACAGTTTGGAAATTCTTCAGAAAGTTAAACACATGGCCCAGCAATTCCTCTCCAAGGTATATACCCAAGAGAAATAAAAACATATGCCACATAAAAACTTGTACAGAAATGTTTAATAGTGGCATTTTTCATAATAGCCAAAAAGTAGAAACAGCTGTAATATCTGTCAACTTATGAATAAATAAAAAAGTACAGTATATCCACATGATGGACTATTATTTAGCAATAGAAGGGAATTAAGTATTATTAATACATTACAATATGGATGAATTTTGAAAACATGCTAAATGAAAGAAGCCAGTCACAAAAGGCCACATATTATATGATTCCATATTAGGAAATATTTAGAATAGGGAAATCTATAGAGATGTAAAGCAGATTAGTGGTTGCCAGGGGATGAGGAAAAGGAGAATGGGAAGTATCTGCTAATAGGTATGGGGTTTTCTTCAGATGATATTCTAAAATAAATTGTGATGATGGTTGCACAACTCTATGAATAGACTAAAAACAATTGAACTGTACATTTTTAAAGAGTGAATTTAATGTAAATGCAAAGTCTTCCTTACAAGCATGGAATTATTCTCTCCTTCACCATCCCTGATCCTTCCCTTGCCCTCTAACCCAAGCTGAGGTATTTTTTTTTAATGTTTTTATTGATTTCAGAGAGGAAGGTAGAGGGAGAGAGACAGAAACATCAATGATGAGAGAGAATCATTGCTAGGCTGCCTCCAGCAGGCCCTCAGGCATGTGCCCTTGACCGGAACTGAACCAGGGACCCTTCAGTTCACAGGCCAACGCTCTGTACACTGAGCCAGACTGGCTAGGACCCAACCTGAGCTGTTTTAAGGAGAAAGATGAGTAGATGTATGGCTGAGGTCTCCTTCTCTATGAGGGATCAAAGGCCACATGCATCCATACAAGTATGATGAAAAACTTCAGGGAAAAAGTAACTCAAACTTTTATGACTCTATTGGATACAGATGATCAAGTCACCATTCCACTAGTTTTCCTGGGGAGGAGGCCTCCTGAATTCAACTAATAAGGTTTGGGTAAGATTCCCATTAGAAAAAATAAATCAAAAGTGACCTTGTGGATGACAGTCCTTTGGACCAGTTCAATAGGTAATAATGGTTACTGTCGTAAGCACTCATAAGAAGCTATAAGGTATGGAGTGCTAGCATCCCCATTGTACAGATGGTAGAAGATGAGGGACTCTGCCAAATGTGACACAGCAAGAATCCAGATCTGTCTGACGCTAGAGCCCAATCTCTAAGCACCTGGCATACTGCCCGCCTGTACTCAGTGTGCACAGAGACTGGAACTGAAAGCCTGCCTTCCACAGTTCCATTACTGAGCACACACTGCAATACCCAGAATCCCAGTCACTAAGCATTTTTAGTATTCAGTCAGCATTGACTATGAACAGGGCATTATGGGAAATATAAAGACAGGAGAGATGGCTTCTATTTTTAAGGAGCTTAAAAAGGAGCTTACACTGAGAGAGAGGAAATAGATGTACCCGAACAACTCTAATGATAAAAGAAACATTACTGCTATAACATGCTACAAGAGCCTTGAGAAAAGAGGGATTCCTCCCTGAATCATTTTAAAGTGAAATCGTGTAGTTTGATTATATTTAATAGGTTTTATTAATGTAAGCTTCAGCTAAGAAGTCTGTCTGAAGATACTGGTATGGAAATCTTGAAGATGAATAAGAAAATGTCAGAATTGAAGGGGACCTCAGATCCTCAAGTTCACCCCCACATTTGAGATGGACCCAGAGCGCCCAGTGTTTCAGGATGAGTGAGTTGGTGGGAGACCCTGGAATCAGATCTAGAACTCCTGATCTTCCTTCTATCCTAAGGCACTCCTTCCTACTGGCAGCTCAGCATGGCGGTGCCCTGGTATCAATGAGCTTTCAAATAACTTGATAGACAGTACTAAATATTTCGTTAATATCTTGATCGTTGAAGCAAGAGTTGAGGACAGTAGAGGGGAAAAAAAGGTAATTTCTAATCTAATTGGGGCAAGTGAAAATCTCTAACCGAATGGTTCTGAATTCTGGCTGTATAATCAAATACGGGGAACTTTAAAAAACACCAACACCTGGCTCCTCTACAGACTATCTGAATCAGACTCTGGGGTGGGGGTGGGGTGGGGCGGGAAGGGTGTCAGCATAAGTATTTGTTAATAGCCCCAATGTGACTATAATAGGCAGCCAGGTTTGAGAATCACTGCTTTAATGAATAAAAGTTATAAGGACTTTGACACCAAGGTAAGGGCAGTGAATTTTAGAGTAGAAGACAGGTCTGCTCACTCTCAATTCAAATTGAGAGCGAGTTAAAATGGTGTGTTCTATTCAATCCTTCCAATGCTTAAAACCAAATCAGAGGTAAAATAAGCAAAGACTGACAGTTGAAAATTAGAAAATAAGTTACCTAATAAAAATAGATTTTTAAAAATTTTATAGTGTAGTGCATTGAAATAAGAAAAAACAGTCTGACCTGTGTGGTTCAGCAGTTGAGCGTCGATGTATGAAACAATAAGTTGCTGGTTCAATTCCCAGTCAGAGCCCATGCCTGGGTTGTAGGCTTGATCCCTAGTAAAGGGTGTGCAGGAGGCAGCCAATCAATGATGTTTCTCTTTCTTATCAATGTTTCTCTCTCTCTCTCCCCCCCCCCTTCCTCTCTATATATAAATCAATAAAAACATATTTTAAAAAAGAATTAAAAAAATAACTTTTTTTCTATTTCTATTTTAAAATACTTCTTTTATTTTAAAAAACAACAACAAAAACAATTTAGAAAAAACAATGTATTTTCTTTGGCTCTCATGTTCACTTCTATCACAGGCCTATTTGTTAATTCCTAACAATTATAACCAGATATCATTGTGCCTCTAGTATTTCTAAATATAATCTTTAAAAAGAAATAATCTTAAATTTTTCATATAGTGGCACTTAAAAAAGATCTTTCCAACCTACCACAGAGCATTCCATTTTTCCCCCTACTTTTTCTTACTCCCTACCCCACCCTTCCTCTCTTCCTTTCAGATTATTTTTAGATTATTTTTTATTGTTTTAGGCAAGCTGATGGGGTTAGAGCAGACGAAGTTCTTATTTCCAGAGATGGCTTTGCTCCTCCATCATCTCTAAGTGGCTTCGAGAATGGCACACTGTGCTCTTAAGTCAAATGCAGAGAGGCTGTAATTGCTTCTCCTCCTTAATTTATTTAGGTTGCTGCACAATTTGCTGTAGCTGTAATCCTTCAGTACTGCAATCTGGGAACAATATAAATGGTTGATGGCAGAGTGAGATTTTCAATTGTTGCCTCTCAGTGATTCACATAATGTGCTGTCATTAGCATTCTGATGTGACATATCATGGTTTCCAGGGCTTATTGGGCCATTTATAAATACCAAATGAAGGTGTTAGAGCGAGTATTGCAGTGCGGTTCTGCCTTAATTGCCTTCACTGAGAAAAGGTGGCAGCGTTTTCTCTGGAGGAAAATAAAATGTAATTTTTAGCTTGTCTTTAACCATTTACAGTCAATTCCTCTCAAGTGTAGGAATTACAGCTTTCCTTTTTTGTTCTTCTAATGAACTACTAATAGAATTTTTATGAAAAATACCTACTTTTCATAACTTGAATTGATTTCCAGATATCTGTACAGATATTCAAATATATATAATCTCACCATAGTCATGTTCAAGTTACTAATAATAATTATTCCTGTGACTATAGAATTTTGTATTTTATAATGTGACATAAGTAATAATAGCAGCTAACATTTATTGCGTCCTTACTATGTGGTAAAAGCAATCTGTCTATGGGCACAGAGCTTGTAATTAGTAGAGCTGGATTTGAAACTCAGGTCAGGCTAAAGCACTACATTAAAATACTCTCCACGCCCACTCCCCAGCATAGTTAGTTCCATTTTACAGAGGCGGAAATTAAGATACAAGCAACTGAAACCTTGTGGGGCTGCACTTTGAGCCGCATCTGCTGATTTCAGGTGCAGAGCTCTTACAACTTCCTGAGGCAGCTTCCATCAGGGTGAGCTGTTACAACTGCTAATGTCTATGCTGACATCCTGTGCACAACATTCAGGTTGATAAATAAGCAAAGGATGAGGACTGTAGTAAAAAACCAGAGGGGCTTCTATTTAAAGCATTAGGAGCAAAAGAGTTGCCTGCCTAGTTAGACAATGCAGGCGCAGGCTCTGATCTGAGACGCCAGGGTCTGAAGGCAGAGCGGAGGAGAGAAGCAAGTCATGCCCGCTGGGCATTCAGCCCAGGCGCTCCAGCCACTGCCACGGAGCCAGCACAGTGATTGATCCTGCAGCCGAGGACGCCCTTCTCTCAGCAGCTGCAGATCTCCACAAAGGAAGGCTGTGCATGGAGAAGTTTTTGCCAGGGCCTCTAATGAGAGGATTGGGTTTCACATCACAGCTACCCCTAAACAGGTACACTCTGCTTCTTTCATCTTCCTGATGACTCCCACGGGAAAGAAAAGAAAGAGAAAGGAAGCTACACCAAGAAACAGGTCCCAGGCTGGTTTGGCTGGGTTTTGTACCTCCTCTGCCTCACCACCTCCAGCTTGGAAATTCTTTACTTTTCGCTCAGCCTGTGTGGCCACTGGACAGCAATGGGAAAAGCCTGCTAAGTAATTTTTCATAATTCATCCACCATGACTTCCTGGAAAAATTAACGCCCCTGTAACTACACATGCTCCTGCCTCTGTGTGGAAGTTCTTCTCCAGGCCCCAAACTATTCTTCCTAAATTAACTTGCTCTTCCCTTCAAGATCCAGCTCTGGTGTTGTCTCCTTCAGAAAGACTTTCGCAATGCCTGATGCCTGCCTGATACAGGCTGGCCTCTGTTCCTCTTCTGCCCTGACAAAGTGCTTCTGCCAATTCCTGATGACTCATCTGTCTTCCATCCACTCCTAAGCTCCTTGAGGGCAAGACAGTGAGTGCCTCCAGTGTCTAGCACAGTATCTATCTGGCATGTAGCATGAGTGTAATAAGTTTTTGTAAGTGAAGAATCAATATATATATATATCTCCTAACATGCAAATAGACCAAATGGCAGAACAACTGAACAACCAAACAATCGGTTGCTATGATGTGCGCTGACCACAAGGGGGTGCGTGCAGAACTTGGTGAGCATTGGCCACAGCCGTATGGTGGAGCAGGTGAGTGGGGGCACCAGACAAAGCCTCTGGTAGTTACTGAAAATTCTTTGCTCCCACGTGCAACAGTCCCACCCGGCACTCGCACCTGCTGCTGGCGCCGGCCCTGCTTGTACCCACTGCTGGCACCAGAGCTGCCGCTTGCACCCGCTGCCAGTGCCCCGGCGCTGGCCCTGATCACTCGGTGCCATCAGCAGGTACGAGCGGTGGCTGCTGGCCCTGATTGCCACTCAGGGCTTCTCCATCTCCCTCTGCTCCTGAGCGGTGATTGGGGCCATCAGCCACTTCTCACACCCACTGTCGGCGATGGCACCACTTGTACCTGCTACCAGTGCTGGCCCTGCATATACTCACAGCTGGTACCTGGTGCCGGTCCCGATCACTCGGCACTGTCAGCAAGTGCAAGAGGCGGCTGCCGCCCCAATCGCCCCTGAGGGCTTCTTCAGCTCCCCCTGCTCCTGAGGGGCAATTGGGGCAGCAGCCGCCACTCGCACCTGCCGCTGGCGCCGGCCCCAATTGCTCCATGCAGTCAGTGGGTGAAAGCAGGGCCGGCGCCATCAGCACGTGGGAGCGGCGGCGGCAGGAGCAGGGCTGCTGGCAGACAGGGGACTGGGGGGCACGGTGGGAGGGGCTGGGCAGGGGTGCAGAGGATGGGCCGAGACCCCTCCCCTTGCCCACCACAACCTCACAGCCCGCAGTTCTTTTCCAGGTGCACGAATTTGTGCACTGGGTCCCTAGTGAATGATAAGTGAATTAGGTTGGGATAATGTTTACTTAACTATTGAAAACACAATCTTTTCAAAATAGTCTATTTTTTAAAAACTATTTTTCCGATTATAAAAACAGTAATGCTTGTTGTAGCAATTTTACATAAGAAAATCCACAAAGAAAAAAAGAAAAACTATCTGTAATTTTTACTACACAAAGAAACCACTTTTAATATTTAGATGTAATCTCTAGCAGTAATTATCTATGTATACATGTATGTCATGTATACATAAAAATCAGAATCTTATCATCATGTCTCATTTTCTCAAGGATTGTAACAGTATCTTTTGGAGGTAGACAGAGGAGACATTTTTATTACAATTTAAATGACAAGAAAACTGGAACCCAAAGATACACATCTAATTAATAGCAGAACTAGGGCTAGAATCGTGAATCTTTTCATTATACCAGGATCCTGCTGTTCTCCGTGAGGCTTCTAATTAAGTGGTGTTCTTCACACAAGAATAAATTGTGCATCAATCCAGCATCAATAGGACATGAGTTTGTAATTGGATGTTCTTCCTCAGGTAAGGCACAGATTTAAGCTGATCCTGTGTCCATATCATGGCTGTACATTATTTAACATTTCAAAGGGAAACAAGAATGGTGCACCTAGGATCTTAGTCCTATAAAAACCTAACTAGCGAAGCTAGGCAGGCATCATTAAGATTCAATTTCTTTCCAATGTCCAAATGACATCTGAACAGTGTTGGCTTGGCTCAAATCCTGTTGCTATGATAACCACAGACATAGGTTTAATCCTACCACAGACGAGTGAGTTGCAGTACAATCCACAACCACTGACTATATTCCAGAACAACGTATACAACAAGTATTCAATAAGTGTGTACTGGGGTGAATTGAATGTTTATTATCATTCAGCAGGAACAGTCAACAAAACAGACAGCAAATATAAATATTCCATCACTACACTCAGTATAAAAAAGGCAACCCAATGTGAACTAGCTTTCTATTTTATTCTAAATAGAAGACTAAATTGTAATCCCTCAAATGCAAACACACACCAGATTGTTAACTCTGCAGATGAGGGAACTATATCTTATTTTTCTGCATACTAGAACCGAACTAGACACATTTGAAGTGTCAATGTTTTTTTAATTGAATTATATTTGCTAGGCTGGCGTGGGAGTTAAAAAGATGTTGACTAGTAATTCACTATTCTTTTCCCTGAGAGCTCTTTAAATCAAGCTCTTAAAAAAAAGCAGCAAGCTAAATTCCAAAACCCTCTCTTAGGAGAATGCCCACAACTGGTGGGGTCTGGACTATGTCCACTGGATGTGCAAATCTCTTCTGCACAAACATCATTTACTCCCAAGGGAGCCCATGACTGGCTGACTGGCTGTGGAGACTCACACGTTCCCTCTTTCCCAATGGCATGGGGTCAGGGGAAAGGGTGGGAGCTGAGTGATGAAGCACTGCTAAACTTAATGTTCTGCTCTTCCTTGGAGAAGGGAAATCTCACAACAGGAGGAGAGCTGGTACTTTTCTGGAGGAGGAACCATAAAGAACACAAAGAAGTTGAAAATGATCTTTTTTTGAAGACAAGTTTTTGGTGTGTTTTTAAAGGGCCACTCACATAATACCTCTTACCTTAGACTGGACTGGTGCTATTGGAATGACCTTGTCAGAGCTGAGCTGAAATTCTACAAACTGGGGTCAAAGTTGACTGAGTCAGTGGAAGGGTAATATGAGATATAGGAGGAGTCATTAGGCTATGATCCTCACTTTTTAAAAATGTATCCTAGAACATTAACAAAAACAAAATGCTATCCTATATAATAAAACCCTAATATGCAAATCGACCAAACAGTGGAACAACTGGTTGCTATGATGTGCACTGACCACCAGGGGGCAGACAATGCAGGAGCTATGTGCTCCCACAGGGGGAGCACCCACTGCTCAGCCTGAAGCCGAACTCATGGCTGGTGAGCACAGCAGTGGTGGCGGGAGCCTTTCCCACCTCCACTGCAGGAGGGCGGTAGGGAGCGAGGGGGGGACTGTGAGAGGGTGCAGGCTGGGCTGAGGGACTCCTCCCCACCACCAGTGCATGAAATTTCATGCAGCAGGCCACTAGTTTTCTAGTAAAAACTTTTCCTGAAATATACTGAGCTAGATTTGAAGGAAGTGGAATAGAAAATACTGATTTTTCTGGGAGGCAATCAAAACAATTCAGTAATCTCCTAAGCTTTTTACAAATTCTCTTGAAGATTTAGTTGCAATATAAAACCCACACATTTTTATTGGCAGTGTTTGGTTATCAACTGCACAACTCTCTGAAGTGCCTCCTATACAATTCCCATGTCTGTCTCTGTTACACATTTCCGGGGCTGCTGGCAGGACCTGTCATGTTGGTGCCATGGTGTAGCCTAGTAAACTTTCTCCAGGGGATTTAGGACACACTCTCCCAGCTGCCAAGTTCTCTACTTATAAGGTGCAGAATTTATTAGTGTAAAGAAAGACAAAAAGACTGTTACCTTTTTAAGTGCATTTTACATATGGTTTCTTTATTAGAGCTTGGTGTTTCCAGAAATACAGCTGCCCAGCTCATTTGTGCTAAATCAGTGGGATTTGTTTTAGCTTCCTATGAGCTTCTGTGAGCTCTGCTACTACCACATATCAACCGAGATCTTCTGTGCCATGCTTTCTAAGGAAGCCACCTGCAGCGACTCTCATTTTGGGGAAAAAGCCATGAAGACTTGCATCTTTAACCTACACAGAGCCATGCTTTGGAATTTAGGATTGTCCAGTTCTAGAAATCAAGCCTGTCTAGTTACCCAAATACCATCTTTTTCTAGTCTAGGTTTTCTTCTCTTCAATTCCTGAAAATGCCTATTTCCAACTTTGGACCCAATTCTGAGGCAAATATTGGCCTCAGACCATAGCATAGATACAACAAAGAGCACTGCAAGAAACGGTGCAGCATGGTGCAAAGAAAACAGGATTTGGAGCTGGTAGACTCTTAGATTCCAGTTCTTACTACTTGTCTGACCTTGGATTAGTCACTTAATAATCTTAGTTTTTCTTCAGCAAAATAAGTAAAAATAGTCATACTATAAGACTCTGCAGAGTAATTATGCCAAAGTATAATTATTTTGTTTGCATGTTTATTTATTTTCCATTTCTCAGTATGCCTCATTAGATTATAAGCATGCCTTTTCTTTGTGGTTCATCACAATGGCCCATTGCACATGATCAAGAAGAGTGAATAAGATTTGAATGAAGGAAGGAAGGAATAAAGCAAGAAGGAAAGAAAGAAAAAAGGAAGGACAGAGGGAAGGGAAGACAGAGTGCTCAGAGCATTATTGGTGTATATGAAAGTGGTATATAAATTAAATATTGTCCACAATATTAAAGAAATTATCTCACATTTGATGCATTAATTATATGAAGGTGATTTTTTAAAATGTTACTTCCCTCCATAAAACCATCCTATGACTTTTCATACTACTTACAGGAAAATTCAAACTCCTATTAGCTTAAAAATCCCCATCTGCTCTGACTCCAGCGGGGCTTCATGTCCAGTCCCCCCTTCTCTGCCAGGCCCCGTCACTCAGCTATTCTTGTGTTTCCTCAAACATGTCTGCTGTGAGGACTTCATGCTAGCTCTCCCCCTTCCTCAAAGCTCTTCTGCAAAATCCATATGACTCCTTCTTTTCACTGGGCTCTTAGCTTCAACGTCACCTTCTCAGAGAAGCCTTCCTTCTACACACTTTCCAGGAGCCTCCACTGACTCCTTGTTATAGAACTCTATTATTTATATATTCACTTACCTATTATTAGTCTCCTCCTCACTATCTGATGATCAGTATTTTCATATGACATTATATTGGTTTAATGCACTTTTCTAATTATTATTTTGTTTATATGTTTATGAGCTCAAAGCAAGTACAAAACCCTGTGGTTCAAACTAAAATTTCCCTCTCCATCCCTCTGTACCCAGCCCTGCCCAGCCCGCCCCCCCCCCCCTCCACACACACACACACACACACACACACACACACACACACTTTGAGAGAGGCATTGTGGCTCTCTGAATAAAAGCAACTGTGCCAGTATTGTGATTGAATTGGAGTGATATGCAATAAGTGATGCAATAAATGTTCAGAACTCTGACTAGAGGGATTGTTTTGAGGCATGGAAATGGTGCTGTTGGAGGCCAAGCTGTTCTCTGTTCCAGGCTTGGAGGCCTCCTGGCTCAGGCCTGGACTTAGGCAGAGGGAAGCAAATGTCAGGAACACTCACTGGTTCCACTGGGTTTGTTTACTGTGGACCCTGGGGGAGCAGAAATTCTGTAGAAAGAGCACTGGACCAGGGCACAGGGACAGGCCCTAGGGCTGGCTCTACCTGCCCTCTCCCCACCTCCCCACCCCAGGTTATCAGTCCCTCTGTTATATGAGGTAGAACTAGATCATCTAGAAGGGGGATCCTAGCTCTGACATTCTATGGGTTAATGAGAGGAGTCTGACCTTGCATCATGACCAAGACATCTGTGAAAAGGATGGCCCAGGTAATATTTCTGGTAAGCACAGTTTTTCTGGACTAAACGGGATTTCTTGGACTGGTCAGTCACTGGACAAACCCAGATCTCTGCTTTTGCGATTCTTCCTTAGCTTTCTTTCCATTTCCTTTGCTTTGCTCGAGAAGTTGGTGCTCTGGGAAAATCCCCTCAATGTCACATAGGGATCAACATCTAACTGTAAGTGCACTTCATTCAGCCACTCTCCAAGGGATGGGCTCCTACTGTATCTGATTTTGGCCAGCATGCTCCCATCTGCTTTCAACATGTTGTATCTGACATTAACTAATGTCTCCTATTAGCATTAAAGAAAACAATCTGGAAAAATTCACTCTCAAGCAGAGTTCAAACAGGCCACAAGTAGATGTGGAATCTCAACTGCACAAGATTTCTTAAAATTATAGTAGTAAATACGATATATATAAATGTGTGTGTGTGTGTGTGTGTGTGTGTGTGTGTGTGTGTGTGTACATGCACATGTAGAGGTGTTGGGTGGTGGGGGGTAAAGCCAAAAGTCTGTGAAATGGGTCAAGAATGCTTCTGTCCAATTCATGAGATTAACTGGTTAACAGAAGAAAAATTCTCCCAGAGTGGAACAAGGCATGATCCAAAGAACTGAATGACATGGAGAAGGAGCTGGGAATCTTTATCTCACACTTACTGGTAATGGGTTAAAATTCTGGTCCACGAGGTGATTGTATCCATGGTCAAAAAATGAGTGCCGTATCACAACATCAATGCCCTGATTGGCCAGCATTCCTAAAGTGTTCAACCATCTAAAAAGCAGGGGGGAAAAGCTACATCAATACATTTTTAAATAGCATATAACAAATTCTACAGAGTCTGGCTAACACACACATATATACACTAACCACCCTCACCACCAAATTTACCTCATACTTTAAAGGAGAAGATTATTCTAAGCATTCAATACCCAGCTGGAAGAGATTTTAGAGATTATCAAATCTTACCTCTCACTTTATAGGAAAAGAAAGAGATACAGGAGAGTAAAATGAATTGCCCTTGGTCATAAATAGCTTGTTGCTAACGACTTATTTTCTATTCCTGTAATATTCAATATTTAAATGAATACCATAGGCACTTGTAAACATGATTATCACCCCCTGGCCACAGGATACACAATCACAGGAGCACACACACTATACTTTTCATCACTTGAACTCTCCTGCTTCTTATACCTTATGACTGTGCATGTGGCTTTCATGTGTCTCTAATTCAAATACTCCTATGATCTGTGCAAGCGTGGGACAGTCATTTGTATCCCTCATATATTACCATCAGCAGTCGATGCAATAATAATTGTCTTCACACTATAACTATACAGGGATTGAAGTGTGCTACCATCACATGCATATCACAGTGAAAGACGTGCATTGCTCAAACACTTATTGCATACCCCACTATGCTAAACACCCACTTTCCAGGGCATTTTTTCCCCCAAAAAATATTGTTCTCTGGGTTCTTCCAACACCCATGCTAACTCTGCTTTCATTATTGACAAATTCAGTTCATTCTTTTCTCTTTCTCTTTCTACTTCTGAAACGTAGGGAAACTTCTAATTGTAATAATATAAGTGTAAGAAATATGATTGAGAGCTTCAGTCTTCTCAGTATAATACTGAGGCATTTCATAATATTTTCTCAGCATATGTGTCTAGCTTCATCTGTCACCTCTTCTTTCCTTTTCTCTCACCCTAACCCCCATTTCCCAGGCTCTAAGCTACATAAAACTACTCTTGCCTGCCCAAATACACCATGCTTTCACATGCTTACCTGAGTCTTTATACATGTTTTAACTTCTGCTCAGTATTCCCTTCCTCTCTTCCTCTAACCCATCTCATCTGGCAAATTTCTTTCCACCTGTTAATCTACTAGTCAAGTGTCGCCTCCTTCTAACTTCTGCCACCACAAAGTAGTACCTTCCTCCTCTGTACTCCCAGAACTCTTATTCATACCCTTTTCCAGCCCATTAAATGACAATCACTTGCTTACTTCTCTGCTGTCTCCCAGTTGGTTATAAATTCATCAAGAACAGACATATGTTTTAGCTTTGTACCCAAAACACCCATCACTGTTCCTAGTACAGTGTAGGTGCTCAATACCCTTTATTGTGTTGAAAATGATCTGGATCAAATTAGATCCTAGGAACTTCAAAAATCACCATTCAGCATACTAGAGACATATTATGCATAGTTGTGATTTCCCAAATCTGAAACCATATGGAGCTCCAAACCAGTGACTTATAGAATGAAAGTTTTCCCTTACTGAAATGAAGAGCATTGCTAATTTTTATATTATGAATGAATATCATTGATATTTTCAAATATTTTTCACATTGACAATTATATGTTATTCTCATAAAAACTAACAAATATTTACTGATAATTAGAGTTACAAATACAAAACAAAACACAAAAGTTTTAAATATAAAAGAAAACTTAACAATAATATAATAGAACCTTTTTTGTTTGTTTTAATTGGGACATTGCAACTCAGGGAATTAAAAATTCTTTTGAAATATCACACCTAAGCTTACTTGCCTTTATTATTTTTATTAATTTGGCAACCTTATGAAATCAGGATAACAGCTTGAGTTTTTCCTTTGAGACACACTACTAAATATCTTGTAGTAGAACTATAACACGAATTCTGGGTGGACGCCTCCTAACTCAGTGTTTTTTCAATGTGAAAATAGGGCAAATACAACAGGGCCTATATCTAACAAGTATTTATCTATAAAAACACATGTGTGTTATTCTCCTTTCTAGCCCTGTCCTTGTTGAGTGAATGAAGAAACAGAGTGATGAGTAAATATGTCTTCATGTATATGTGAGACCCTATATCTACCAGCATCTGGATGTCAACAGAAGACCATATTTTGGTATTTTTATATGTGAAAAGTTCCCACTTGTTCATTCATTATTCATTCAAGGACTTTAATTAATCAATTGTAAATGCCAGGCCTTATTTTCAACATAGAGGATAGATTTAAAAAGTGCTATGACTATGTAAGTCATTTGTAAAGCACTGGGTATGTAAATACCTGTACATACACATTTACAGGGATGGTATCAAATTCCTACTTGAGACCTCTACAGAGCCTAGCACAGTCACCTGCAAAGATTTATATATATATAGTAAATAAATGCTAACTAGTAAATCTGAGTTTTTGCTAGTATATGGGGAGGTTTTGGAGGAACTCTAACACAAAAGGGAAGAATATGCATCTTCTTCTCCAAACCCACATCCAATATGCACATCCCCACAGCAGTCAAAATTGACTATCCCCAGAACTCCTGCTTCCCCCTGGCTTTTCAGAGTCAATGGTTAGTACTGAAGTTATCTTCATCTTCTTCCAGTAATAATAAGCCCTGAGAGGAAGAGATACATGATGTTCTAAGTCTTCCTTTTATGCTCAAATAGAGAAAGGGGTAAGCTGACTGGAATATTTCACCAAGGATGCTACTGCAGCCAGTATTTTTCATCCCGCATAAGTGTATTGCATATCTAATATGTGCCAGATACTACTAGAAGCTGAAGACACAGCAGTACGCTAAGGGTACATTGTAGTGCATCAAAGAATCTCAAAGCCCTGATGGGAAAAAGTACCCTTGAATACTTGGCAGTGAAGAATTCTGACTCATGATTGCATGGATATGTATACCAGTAAGCTCACAGTTATACCATATATTGGGGGGAAAAAGATAAAAAATGTTTTTTTTTCCTATTTCTAGCTAACTTTCTGGAACTTCCTATAATGCTTTACTTTTTTTTCTAGGAAGCAATTTCTGCCCCTTGAAGAGAACTGAACTCAAAGGGCACAATGCTGGGTAGCTGCCAGTGGAGCTGTGAGCAAATGTGTGCTAAAGAGGTAAGAAGGAAAACCAGGAGCAGAATGAGCTAGTCTTCATATAGTCTGTGCCAACTAAGCAATGGGTGTCTGAACTACGACTAGAATCTAAACAACCATGTAATCTGTGTTCTGCAAAATGACTGCAGAGATATTTGGCTGATGCTCATTAAAGACAGGTCTCTCTCCAGCTCCCTCCGTGAAGGTCTGTGGTACTTCTCATTTCATTCATCCCCTAAAGAGAAGAATGCTCATGAAAACATTCAGTGCACTGGGGCTATTTGCTGGGCTCTGCAGCAGAGTTCTTTTGCAACAGCTGAGCAAAAGCTAGTCCACTGCTGATGCCAAGAGGTCCCCTGTAGTACTGACTGCTAGTCTGGCTTCTTACCCTGGCCCCCGGGCTCACAGTGAAACCTGGTGGGGAGTATATTTTTGAAAGAAGACTCTCAGCAACACTATCCAATGCTGATTCACTCGATGTCATTCATCTGTTCTGTGCCACTCAGTGTTAAGTGCTGAGGACACATAGATGGAAGACCCAGGGTATCACAGTATATTACATTGACTCATTATCTTCATCTGCACTTGCAGGATTCCATCTGTAAAGGCAAATCTACCTGACTGATTTGATTTTTCCTTCACAAATGTGTCAAATAAGCTTATTAGGAAGACCTTGCTTAGCCAAAAGCCAGGACCGTAAGACTAGACAGGACAGGTTAGCCCGTGGTCCTGAGGGATTTGTCCCTGCTATATAACACTGGCAGGCCAGTCAGAGGTCCTTATTCTTCTGGCTTAAATTGTTCTCCAGAAAACTTCAATAACCTTCAAGTTCATTTTCCCATCCCTTGCCTCTCCAAACTCTTTAGTGTACTATTGCCAAAGCCAATGTTTTAAAACATAGGTCAGAAGGTGTCTCTCTCCTCCAAAACCTTCACTGGCTTGCCACTGAATATGGAACAGGCTTCATTTCATCTGCCTGATCTTCAAGGCCTTTCATGATTTGATGGTAAACTCCCTCCTTAGTCTCAGCCTTCCTACATTCCCTCAGATGCCAAGGCTTTTGTCACACACATTTCCCCTCCCCTGTTCCTTCAGCTGAGAATGCTCCCCGTCCTGTCACCACCATTCTCCACCAACAGAAATTAGAGTAATCTCTCTGTCCCACTCAAATGCTACTTTTCCCATGAAGCCCTTCCTGATTCTCCCAGTCAGAGAAATCCTTGCTTCCTTTGCATGTCAATTACTTTTCTTTTATAGACAGGCTCAGGGAAAGGTGGTCTGATATAGTGGCAAAGAGGCTGGAGCACGCTGCCTGGGTGTGAGTCCAATCTCTGCTACTAACTAATAATAGTATTTATCTCACTGGGTTGTTAAAAAGTAACTAGAGGCCTGGTGCATGAAGTTCATGTGGGTAGGGTCCCTAGGCCTGGCTGGTGATCAGGGCCAATCTGCAGGGTGACCTGCAGAGCAATCAGGGGGCCGCCCGCTGGCACCCACCTTGGCTGGCCTGGGGCCTGCAGGCTGGTGGCAGCTCCTGTGTTGAGCATCTGCCCCCTGGTGGTCAGTGCATGTCATAGCGACCGGTCGTTCTGCCATTTGGTCAATTTGCATATTAGGCTTTCATGATAAAGTAATAGTTCCTACTTCACTGGCTGTTAAATTATTAGCCATATATAAAGCATTTTAAACAGTGCTTGGCACACACTAAGCACAACAGAGTTAAAATTATTATTATTATGGCACTTATCTTTATGACTTTACTTATCTTGTCTCCCTTCCTCCAATGTTAAGATCCTGGAGGGCAAAAACCCTGTGTTACTCTTACCCATCTCCCAGGACTATGGTGAAAATTAGATGAGAAAATGTCAGCACTATGTTTTGCACTGGAGACATTAAATAAATTTTTTATTACTTTTATGACTACTATTGCTACTATCTTGTTCTGATGCCTGTGCCTGGCATTTTCATATCAGAGAAGTCTCTAATCTTGCTTGAATGGCTAAACATATTCACAAATAAGTGGCTGAAGAATTTTCAACATGAACTCTCCCTCTCAAGGGCAGAATACTGAGCAACTATGGAAGTCTCACTATCCCTCTTTCCTCAAAGTCCCTGGAAGTGAAAATGAACGTGTTACTCACAAGAATCCTGCAGCATAGGAATCTGATAGGTTGTTTGTGCCTCCAGCTGAGGTGGTTACCACACCTTCAAGCCAAATCTTCTTTCCTGGGGTGTATGTATTAACCACCTGTTCACATAACAAAGCAGAAAGGAATAGTGATATTATTAAAAGCTGTTCTCCAATGAGAAGAAACACACATCCCTTAAGGAAATTCCTGCAATCCCTTACTCCCAGGTGGTAATGACCTATGCTTTTTTTATTTTAATGCACCCCATACAGTGACCTGGCACATGCATGCATGTACATGCGCGCGCACACACACACACGAATTAATACTGACACATGTCCACCAAAAGAAATAATCACTTTTCCCTAAATTACTCCAATGTGACAAGAGAACAAGTGCATATTCCAGGACATAAACTGACTGCAACACCCTTCACTGGGAGATATAAATCTATGATATTTCCTTATTAACAAGCACTGAGAATCAAGTTTTCTCTTTGTTTTTAAATACATTTTTATTGATTTAAGAGAGGAAGGGAGAGAAAGATAGAAACATCAATGAGAGAGAATCACTGATCGGCTGCCTGCTGCACACCCCCTTCTTGGGATCGAGCCAGCAACCTGAGCATGTGCCCTTGATCAGAATCAAACCTGGGACCCTTCAGTTAGCAGGTCAATGCTCTATCCACTGAGCAAAGCCAGCTAGGTGTAAAAGCAAATTTTCTTAATACTCTGTTACAGCAAATCCATGGATGAGTGCACTGTCCATGCATCAAAAGTCATCAATCATGACAGTCCACAGAGATCAATGTCTGGGAGAAGTATTTTACAATTACCAGGGCATGTGTACATATTACAACCACATTTTGAGGTAACTGCAGTAAGCATAAAAAGAAAAATCACTGACCCACAGGTGAAAGATCCTACACAGGGAGCAGTCTCCTAAGCAAAGGCAAAACCTTTTGTCAAAAGGTGGCCCTCTGACGTTTTAAAATGGCCTAGTGTCTGATCCACAAGTTGGAGATTGGCCAAACTATCCCAATCAGAGCTCAGATCTTTTGGGAAGCAATCTGGCAGTACTTAGGGATAATGCTGCACACTGCTTAGCCTCTGAAAGCAGAGCTGACACAAAGGTTTGTCTATAGGTGGTTCATTTGGGAAGTAATATCGGCAGGAATGAGGAACTGGGGGACTGAAATAGGGAGGAAGGGGAGACCAGTACAAGGAAGCATTTTCAAATTGGCAACCAGTGCTGGCAACTTGTACTCAGTCCCACAGGGATCTTGGTAAGAGCTGTGTCTCAGAACTGTCCTTTGGCTCTTATCCTCCAAAGGTCAAGAGTAGCCTTGTGACTATTTATCCCCACCCGCCATTACCCCATTTCTCTGAGGGGTGAGGCTCTACTGCACCATACCAGCACTACACTGGTTGCAGCCTGTGCACCTGCCTATCTCTGATCTCTGCAGAGATAACCAGAGCAGGAGGTGGGACTGAGAAGATGCTGGTTATGCACAAGAGGCACTGGATAAATATGATAGTGCATTTAGTAAGGTCCTATGGCCCACCAATTACTCTCCTGTACATTTAGACCAACTCTATTTTCCCTTAGGTCTCTAAGGAGACAAGTATGAGAATGTTCACTATGTTTGTGGCAGATGTCTTTTGCTAGAGGAACAGGAAAGTAAAATGTGGTAGATATATATCATAAAATATTATGCACAAGTTAGAGCAATAAATTCAATGTAAATCCAGCAATATGAACAGGTTTTAAAGGGTTAGTGGTAAGTTAAAAAAATAGCAACAATATAATATTTATGGACCAATATTATTTATATAATTACCATTCACACCCAATAACACTAAACAGTATATAAAGATACATGTCTCTTAGAGACATATATCAAACACATAAGGAAGTCATGCATTTGAGGGAGGTGCATGTGAGTGAGGATTAGAAATGAAGGTGAAAATTAAAGCAGGTCTTTGCATGAACTGATGATAATAGTTTGCTACAGTTCAGGAATAAGATTTTAATTAATTCTTTGCATATATATATATATATATATATATATATATATATATATATATATAGAGAGAGAGAGAGAGAGAGAGAGAGAGAGAGAGAGAGAGAAAGAGAGTGTTACATGTATGTCAGAGCTTTCCTCTTTTCAAACTTTCAAACTCATGGGCAGACATCAGCAAAGAGATTTCTTTTTTTAAAATCTCTTCCTCAGTACAGTTCTCTGCCTTTCCATCCCCCCTCCTGCCACCTACTAGATAATTTATATTATTTGAGACCTATTTTCAAATCAGAGATGGCAAAGTGCTTGACCCTTTAAGGAATAAAGTTGTAAAAATACTTCAAAAATTTCAGATGAAAGTAAGATAGCAATCAAAAATTGAAGAAAAACCCTGAGAATTAATAGTGGAGATCAAATTAGAATGCTGTTAAAGATTAAATAAGAATCCCTCTTGCACCAAAAAAAAAAAGAGATTTATTGAGGATGTCATAGACAGTTCTCCTCCCCTTCTCAAATGACTCAAAGTGCTGAACCCATGTAGCCAGGGCAACAGTTTATAACTAAGAAAGCAAGGAAAACACCTTAAATGATCAAAAGATAGAGCCATATAGTGACATTAAAGTATTACAATGATTCCCCTTAAAAATACCTGTGCTAGAAAAATACCTGTGCTCTTGATAAACTTTGTACTCCTTTTGTGACTAACTAAAACTGAGTCAAATAATGGTGTTTTCCTTTTTGTCTTTGACTTCTAGGATATTCAGGATTTAATTTTGCTCAAAGACAGATATTGAAATGAGACAATGAGAGAAAAGGGGTTTGGTTAAACAAAACAAAACAAAAAGGTAAATACTACAGTATGATGAATCTTTTTTAAAAAAATATATATTTTATTGATTTTTTACAGAGAAGAAGGGAGAGAGATAGAGTTAGAAACATCGATGAGAGAGAAACATCAATCAGCTGCCTCCTGCACACCTCCCACTGGGGATGTGCCCGCAACCCAGGTACATGCCCTTGACCGGAATCGAACCTGGGACCCTTCAGTCCGCAGGCCAACGCTCTATCCACTGAGCCAAACCGGTTTCGGCAAGTACAGTATGATGAATCTTGATATCATTAAACTAAAAGAATCCAGACACAAAAGGCCACATATTATATGATCCATTTATATGAAATACCCAGAATAGACAAGTCCATGGAGACATAAAGCAAATTAGTGGTTTTTTAGGGTTGGAGAAGGAGAGGGAGAAGAGGAGAGGAGGTGGGGAGTGACTACAAATAGGTGTGGGGTTTCTTTGGGGGATGATGAACATGTTCTAAAATTAAACAGTGGTGATGGTTTTACAATTCTGTGAATATATTCAAAGTCACTAATTGCACACTTTTAAAGGGTGACTCTTATGGTATGTGAATTATATACCAATAAAATGGTATATGTGCCTTTTTATATTTAAATTACCTAATAATTATAAAGCATTTGGAAAAGTGCCTGGTATATGGTAAGCTCTTAAAGCATAAATCATAATTACCTAGATCACTCTTCTTGTCCAAAGTATATATGACTATGTTTGGATTAATCTAACATTAAAGCTGATTACTTTTCTTTTGGACACAATGCTTTTCATGGTAGATAAGGGGCCAGATGTATGCTCAGTAGCAAAGAAAGGTCTATTTAAAATTTAAAATGCACAGGGATCATTTGCATTAACATAATTCCCATTCAGAGTAGTTCATTTACCCACTCTCAACACAGAAGCAATTCTTGTCTTTTTCTAGAGAAGCCACATGAGCAAAAAATACACAGTGAGGTAGAACTTTGGTACAAAATCTAAACAAGTTATATGAAGTGTTCTGTGGAAAAGGGATTCCTTGAAAGTATTCATATTAAGGTTCTGGGAGTAGTTGGTACAGATCAACAAGGATTTTCTGAGCATTTACCATTTGGAACATGGTGAGAAGCTTGATGAACTGTATGACTATAATGAGCAGAGAAGAACATTGTGGTGAGGTGGTAGGTACTGAGGCTGGGTGCTGGTTGGGATTAGGGAGGAAATCCGTAAGGGCAGACCAGGAACGAAAAAAATCAGGAAAACCAGATGGAACCACCTGCAAAATTCCCTTAGAAAGTGAAACTCTAAGAAACGGAGGGCTCTAGTTCAACACTGCGGTTTTCTGCGTAAATATGATTCTCCCTGTGCTGGAAGAGAGAAAATTGCAGGACTGGAATAAACAAAGGTATGTTCCTGGTGAGAAATGATGTGCCAATGAAGGTTATTTTAAGAAACACACTGACTGGGGAGGGGGAAGTACAAATGCTGAGATTACTGTTGTGAAGGTAGAGGGAGCGAAGTGGTTCGCTCCCTTTCAGAAGCTCTTTGTTCTAAACAGGCTTCAGCCATTGGGCCCATGTAGACAAGGGAGTTTTGAGGCACCCACAGAACAGCTCACAAGTGACTAGTTGCTGATCAGAATCCTTGGGCTTGATTGGGGGCAGGGTGAAGGGAAATCTAGTTCTCTGCCCTCATATTTCGGGCTTGAAGGCCTCAGGGCTATTCGTGTGGCTATGCTGAAGGAAGTGAGGTGAGAAAGCAAGAAGAGGTTAGGAAAACAGCACCGGTTTTTAAAAAGTTTTATTTTCTCAACCACTTTGAAATGCTTTTTTAAAGGAAAAACAGTAAAAATAAAAAAATAACCATTTATGTGGCATAGTTTCAAACCTGGACTTCCTTTTCCTGTTTCTCAAAAACTGTGACCTAAGTCTTTTTTAAAAAATGACTCCTGAGAGCCTGGTCTCAGCCACTGACTGTGCAAGAGATGGTAGCCTTGTAGCAGCAGACATGTTGTTTATGGTTATCCAAACCCAACACCTTCCTTAATGAGAAAGGAAGCAATAAAACAGGAGCAGTGGACAGGCCAGCTGGCTAATCAGCCCTGGCAGGAGGCCCACCCTCCAAAAGAAGCTGGAGTCCATTAATTCCAGCCTCTCATCTACTCAGACATCAACCTTCCCCAGGACATCAGGAAGAGCAGTAGCCCTTTAAGAAACCAGAACTTACCTCCTGTATCATCGGTTCAAAGCTTCAGGAAGCTTCCTAAACCTTGCCTATGCACAGAGCTCCCCTTGGGGGTGCCTCTGCCTCTTTGTTCCATATTATATTTACAAGAGATTCTGGTTAGAGTTCAGTAATGTTCCGATGTTTCTTTATATTCTTCTTGTGTATTTTTTACTTTAAGCTACCTCCTATTAGAAGAGGAGGGGATCATTCCATTCTGTCCTCTCCTTCCTCACTGCCCTGTTCTGAGTGCTAGATCTTACCATTTCTTCCTCAGTCCTCCTGACAAGTCCACCTCCACACTGCTGTGTGTGATCACAGAGGTCTGTGTAATTACTTAGGAGACGTACTAAAAGTAACTTGTTTGCAATGAATTTGAGAGCAGTGACGTGGGGAATGATTTACCAAAAAAAAAAAAAAAAAAAAAAGGATTCTAAGTTGTCACAGTAACATTCTTTTCATTTACCAGAATTATGAAATAATTCCTTAACTGGGAGAAATAACTACAGAGCCATTAACTGCACACAACCCATGGTCTATTGTATGTATTTGTCCATGGGAGTATGTTAGACATAGTGAAATAACAGTGAGAACCACTGAAATCTGATGCCAACTGCTTTAATTAACTTGGTATCTAAGATACTTCATAAATCCCTTAGTGACCTCTTCTGCCCTCCCTCACCACACCACCTCTGGTTTACTACACAAAATGGACTCACCATTTCCAACTACACAATCTTATTTTAGGTGTTCACTGATCACCTTCTCCCCATATCCATTCCTCACCCAGATTATCTGATTTTTTTTCGTGGGTTAATTCATGTTATCTCCTGTGTGAAACTTTATTCAAACCTTCAGAAAGTTACTTTTCTCCTTTGGGCCCCAAAGTTCTTTGAACCTGTCTCTGATCTTGACCTAATTATACTGAGTTATAATTTTCTGTTTGCCTATTTGTTTTCCTTCCTATACTACAAACATTTTTTCCTTTTTTGCATACCCTATAGAACATTTGTTAAATACTTGTGAAATAAATGAGATAATGAAATCACTTGAGATAGTATTTTGCTGATGAAAAGGCCAAATTTCAAAACCATAACAGCTAATATCAAATACTTACAGTTGCAGTTTAGGACTCTGTCCACTTTCTAGTTGAATTTTCCTGTTTGAGGAGACCTAGAGGCTTCTACTGACTAAACTGCTTCCATATTTAATATGTCCTTAAGTTAGACAAGCCGAGCTATTCTGAGCTCAGCCATTCTCAACACATTCTCTTGATTTATTTCTTCTATCTAATGCACTTTCTGTCAGTTTCATTAATTTTTTTCTGTATAATTTCTTTTTATCATCTCCCTGTTCCGGAGTGCTACATTTTGCCCATTTTCTTTTGGTAGTAGATCAATTTTTAATTTGTGGCTTCTGCGTCATTTTTAGGATTTAAAATTGCAGTCTCTGCTCTTATTATCTCAAACCACAGAAAAGCAATTGAATGTAATTGCAAAAAAAACATAAAATTAAAATAAGACATACACAGAAAATATAAAGTCACCAGGGAGGCAAGGAAATTATGAGCATATGCAAAACAATAAAGAAGAAAGGTCACAGAATCCCAAAGCCATGACTTGTTTAAGGGTAAATTCTGACGGAGGAAGAGACGAGGCAGCAGCTACTTCCATATAAAGCAATCTTCCTTCCTTCCCCAGTCCTTTTCTGTCCTTCCCTCAGTCTTTCTGAACAGTCTATCCACAGACAAGTGACAGGTTTCACCGGCCTCACAGGTAATTTCCTCTCGCTGAGGACATCTCCCCACTTCCATGTGTAAACATTGGTAAGTCACTCCAAGTTGCCTCTCCCTTCTGAAGGAGCTTCTTGCCCAAACAGCAATTTGTTCCCAGGGCCATTCCTCCAATGTCCATGGGCAACATAAGCTCCACATTGTCATGCCTTGCACATACAGGACCAAAAGCCTGTGCACATGAAACATAAATGAAGTCGAGTGAATGAATGCAAACAACTCCCTGAAAGGCCTTGTCATCTTCCACTAATTTTGCGGTAACATTAGATATTATCTAATATTGTGGTCCCAACTCTCATTCAGTCCTGATTTCTAAGAGATGAACCCCAAGTTATATTAACTGATTTGGGGATTAAATTAATGTTCTTTCACCAGGAACATTCAATATTCTTCTTTTATAAAAAATATATTTTTATTGACTTCATAGAGGAAGAGAGAGGGAAAGATAGATAGAAACAACAATGATGATAGAAAATCATTGATCTGCTGCCTCCTGCATGCCCCCCCGCCTCCACTGGGGATTGAGCCCACAACCCAGGCATGTGCCCTGACCGGGAATCAAACCTTCACCTCCTGGTTCATAGGTTGATGCTCAACCGCTGAGCCATGCTGGCCGAGCCAGTATTCTTCTTTAAAAGCCTTCTTAATCCTGGGTAGTTAGGAAAACAAATATTATATGGGTTATGAAATAATGGTTAATAAGTATAGGCGATGCAGATAGTGTTTTGGATAGTAGTGTGAGCTCTGGAGTTAGATGGGCCTGGGTATGAATTCTAATTTTACTACTTAACAAGTGTGACCTTGAGCAAATCACTGGTTTCTTTAGTGGGCTAGTTTATATGATGCACTTAATAAGTGGCATTTGTAACCTAAAAAGTAATACAATTATACTGCTGGAAGTTAATGATGCATATTTCACACTTTAATGATTTTGGAATCAAAACGTTTTTCATGATCAATATCAAAAGAAACTTGTCAGCTGTTTACTCTCTCTTCCATCTGTTATTATATTGATGGTATCCTATCTAATAATAGACAAACATGGTAATTGACCATACCTTCGCTACACCTCCCATTGGCTAATCAGTGCAATATGCAAATTAACTGCTAACAAAGATGGTGGCTAATTTGCATACTGCAGGCAGGGCAGGACAGCATGAGTGCGAGCTGCCATCCAGGCCCCTGTGTGCGACCCCAGAAGCCGCCTGCCTGCCGCCCGTGATCAGATCTGATCCCAGGCCGCAGGCTGGCCCCAGAAGCCCCAGAAGCCACCTGATATGGCAGTAACTCTATCAGCAAGCACTCTGAAAGTCAGTGGCATAAATGCCAATTAAAAGAAAGATTATGAGGGTGAATCAAAAACAAAACCCACTTTAAATATAAAGACACATATAGATTAAAAGTAAATGAATTAAGCTACAGCCTGTTTTGCTCAGTGGATAGAGCATTAGCCCATGGACTGAAGGGTCCTAGGTTCAATTCCAGTCAAGGGCATGCACCTCAGTTGCTGGCTTGATCCCCAGTCCCTATCAGAGCATGTGCAGGAGGCAACCAATCAATGTGTCTCTCCCTTTCCCTTCACTCTCTCTAAAATTCCATGGAAAAATATCCTTGGGTGGAGATTAACAAAAATAAAGTAAATGGATTAAGTAACATTAAAGAGATTATAAAAAAATATATTCAAAATTTTGTTAGTTGTATAATGGTTATGTTTAAATTATTAACACCTAAGAAATTGGGTGAAGGGTACATATAATATGCTGTAGTATTTTATAGTTTTTTTTACATGTATGAGATTATTTCAAATTAAAATATTAAAAAATCAAAAATTAATAAAATACTAATTGAAATGTATCTGCATTACATGAAAAATCTCCTAATTGCTTCTAGCATAATTTATTAAATTGTGCTAAAATTTACAAGGGTTCCATTAAAAGATATCTTAATTCTAAATGATATAATAGAAAATATATAATAGTGCAGTTATAAGCACTTATCTGAAAATAAAAATTTAAAGAAGTGAATTTAAAGAAGGGATTAGCCAAAGAAAATATATGCACAACCCATGGACACAGACAACAGTATGGTGATGGCCAGAGAGAAGTGGGGGGCAAGAGCTGGGTAGAAGGGGCAAAAGTGGGGAAATAGGGACATCCTATATAATAATAATAATCCTATATAATAAAAGGCTAATATGCAAATTGACTGAATGGCAGAATGACTGGTTGCTATGATGCGCACTGGCCACCAGGGGGCAGATGCTCAATGCAGGAGCTGCCCCCTGGTGGTCAGTGCACTTCCATATGGGAAGTGCCACTCAGCCAGAGCTGGCTCATGGCTGGCCAGCGCAGTGGTGGTGGCAGGAGCCTCTCCCACCTCCGTGGCAGCACTAAGAATGTCCAACTAACGGTTTAGACCTGATCCCTTGGGGGCCTAAGCCTTTAGTCGGACATCCCCCGAGGGCTCCCTGGCTGCCAGAAGGATGTCTGACTGCAAGCTTAGGCCTGATCCCCCAGGAAGTGGGCCTAAGTCGACAGGTGGACATCCCCCAAGGGGTCCTGGACTGCAATTGCACGCAGGCCAGGCTGAGGGCACCCCCAGTGCATAAATTTTTGTGCACCGGGCCTCTAGTATTTAATAATTGTGTTTAATAATCAAGAAAATATGGCTAATGGAATGAAAATGTCCTCAACTTTGGAGCTCTTTTGTGGTAAACATACCTTTCCAGCCAGAGTCCCTGATTTATCATTAGTATCCATATATATAAAGAGCCAGGGGCCATCACATCTGAAACAACTGAACGGACAACTGAACAGGCTGAGTGGGGCAACCAGGCCGGCAGGGGGGTTAGTGAGGGATGACCAAACAACTGAACAGCAGGCTGTGTGGGGTGACCAGGCTGGCAGGGGGGTTAGTGAGGGACAACTAAATGACTGAGCAGCAGGCTGCATGGAGTGACCAGGTTGGCAGGGGTGTTAGTGAGGGATGACCGAACGACTGAGCATCAGGCTGTTTGGGGCGACCAGGCCGGCAGGGGGGGCAGTGAGGGGTAACCAGGCGAGCAGGGTGGGGGGCAGTTGGGGACTACCAGGCTGGCATGGGGGCCGTGAGGGGCGACCAGGCCAGTGGGGAGGGGGCAGTTGGGGGCGACCAGGCCGGCAGAGGGAGCTGTTGGAGGCAACCAGGCCAGCAGGGGGGGCAGTAAGGGGCCAGCATGCTGGGGGGGGGCAGTTAGGGTGACCAGGCCGGCATGGGGGGGGCAGTTGGGGGCGACCAGATTGGCGGTGGGGCAGTTGGGGGTGACCAGGCTGGCAGGGGGGACAGTTAGGGGCAATCAGGCAGGCAGGCAGGCATATGAGCAGTTAGGAACCAGGGGTCCTGGACTGTGAGAGGGATGTGCAGGATTGGGCCTAAACCAGCAGTCGGACATCACCCGAGGGGTTTCAGATTGGAAAGGGTACAGACTGGGCTGAGGGGACCCCCCACACTCCCGTGCATGAATTTCGTGCACTGGGCCTCTAGTCTAACATATGAAAGAGCAGAGCCAAAGTTTCCCTTGTTTCATATTCTCCCATTTGCAGATGCACAGCCAAGAGGAGTCACAGAGGCTAATTTACTGGGAAGCTCATGAAGTTTCAACTTTCAGCTCTCCACTTTCACAGCTCTCTACTAACATCCTAGGCAGGCCCTAGGAATGTGTTCACTTGTCAGATATACTTCTAAAATGTGCAAATTTGTTTGTTTCTTTTTCTAAAAGATGTCCCCAGTATATAAGCTCTGGCCATATGAAAATCAGAATCACCCAGGAATATCACCTAAGGTATTAAAGTGACATACAAACAAAATACACAATTTGTATTTAGGATCCTCTGCCTCTCCTGAGTACTTCTTTAGCCTGTTTCTCTTCTCCTCAACCAAAACCTACTCTTGGGAAAGGGCCTTCTATTTGATACTACAGGCCCAGTGCACAAAATTCTTGTATGGGTAGGGTCCCTAGGCCTGGCCGACCACCAGGGCTGATCCAGACCTTCCAGCTGCCAGCCAGGGCCTTCCTTCCCCTGGCTGCCAGCTGCTGGCCAGGGCTTTCCTTCGTTTCATGCCACCCCCTGGTGGTCAGCACACATCATAGCAAGCGATTGCACTCCCCGTAGAACTCCCAAGGGGACACTTTGCATATTAGGCATATATATATAGACTAGAGGCCCAGTGCAAGAATTTGTACATGGGTAGGGTCTCTCGGCCTGGCCAGCGATTGGGCCGATTGGGGCCATCTGGCCTGGGAGAGGGACCATGGGAGGTTGGCCAGCCATGGGAGGTTGGCTATTGAGCATCTGCCCCCTGGTCGTCAGTGTGCATCATAGCAATCGGTCAACCAGTCGTTCGGTAGCTTAGGCTTTTATATATATAGATTAGCACCATAGTAGGTCTTTAAATCTATGTAGTTTACCTCTTCTTGGGTTATTTACATTTTATATCCTCATTGTACTATAGAATGAAAAATTATTTTTCTAAAATGAAATATCCAGCATTAGCAAACAGAGTGCAATGTTACTTTGAGCTGTAAAGAGATCTTTGCTTCACTCCTACACACATATTAAAAGACAATCTCCTGAAGAAGACAGAGCCCATTTATGGCTGCCTAAATCTATTTCTATATATTTGACACTATGCTACAAAGTCAGTAGTAGATTATATTCTTCCATTATTAGATCCAAATGTGAATGAGACAAAGACATTACTTCTGTTACACTTCTTCCATTATTTGATTCTGCTCATTCACCTTCCCCTCTCTGCTTGCCTTCCTCCCTCTAACATTTATTGAGCACTTGCTGAGTGAGATACACTAGGGTAGGAACTGAAACATTGAAATAAGCATTCAACATTATTAAATGAATGAGTGAATTAATGAATGAATCAACCCAATACTGATTTTTGTGGTGATACTACTGTTCTTGCCCTATATCTTTTCATTTTGCAGTTTGCTCATTAGAGAAGGTTAACAATATCATTGTCCTCATTTTTCCTTGTGGGTTCAGTTATTTTATGATCCTGAAGAATAACTATTATTATTTTACCTTGTCCCCCTTGATATACAACAGGCTCAAATAAATAGGTAAATCAGAAGATTGGTTGAGAACAAAGTTTCTTTTTTGATCTATTAATTACTTTAAAAGAATTAAATATTCTTCTGCCTTACCTACTTCCATGATCCTGCAACTAAGATATATTGGCAAAAGTGGCACAATGTTATTGCATTTACTGAGACTTCAATGGAGTTAATCTTTATTAAATAGAATAAGCAACCATAAGCATTGATGATATTAACAAAAGAATGATCATAGTTATATTATGAACCATATAAACCATTCCTTCTACCACATATATCTATAATCAGGAGTCCTCTGATCATGCCTTAAGACAAACTGTATAAATATGAAGTTGTCTATACTTTAGGTGTTAGCCTAAATGTTACTCCCCCTAGAAGGACTTCTTATATTTCTCTTCCCTTTGAAAGTAGATATTTCCCTCTATGGGCACCCATAGCACCTGTTATGTCCCTATATAGGACATATCACACATTATTGTTGCTTGCTTCATTAACTATTTTTCCACTAGACCATAAGGTCTATGAAGACAACCACCACATCAGTCTTATTTACCATTTTATCCTCAGGGGTCTGAAAAATACTAAGAATATTATAACCAACTGATAAGTGAAGGAAGAAAGGGGAGGAAAGAGGGAGGGAGGGAGGGAGGGACGGAGGGAGGGAGGGAGGGAGGGAAGGAGAGAGGGAGGCAGGAGGGAAGGAAGGAAGGAAGGAAGGAAGGAAGGAAGGAAGGAAGGAAGGAAGGAAGGAAGGAAGGAAGGAAGGAAGGGACTATTAGGGAAGCCAATTGTTTAGTTTATTTAGTATTTTAAATGCAATCATATGGATAGACTTTTGGAAATACTTCCCTTATGACTGGGATTTCACCAACTCCTTCCTGTGCTTATTGAATTGCTGAAAATAATATCAAAAAGTATTATTTCCTCCTCTGATTCCTCTAGGAGATGACACAAATCATTGAGTCCAAATGACTTAAGCCAAAGTGGTTCTTCTTGGTTCTTATATCATTGTTTTGGAGTCAGCCCAGTTATCTACATTATACCATCTGTACTATATCCTAAACATCTCTCACTTTCCCATCTGACTCTTGCCTGTATTGTTAGATTCTCAACCCTTTTCCCTTGACTCATCTCCCAAAGTACAGATAGATGATTATCCTCATTCTAATGGAAGGGAGAGAGAGAGTGGGGATCATCCAAAGAAGTTGGTGTCCAAACACTGTCTCTGTTTAGCTTTCAAAAGCATCATACAGATGTTCATATCACAACAATTCACCCACTGCTCAGAAAACTGACAATTCTTATAAATGATGTCTAAATTTGGAAACCACAGCTGTTTTCAGCAATTGAGTTACTGTCTTTCAGGTGCCAAAAATATCACCTATCATATTTTCCAGGGTTCAAAGAAAGAGGAAAGAGGGGAAAAAGCAAAACAAAAAACAAGCTGAGGATAAAGGTAGCATGAAGCTTCTCCAGTTACATAAATTATTAAAAGTAATTGCAGTAACTAAAACCACAGTAGTAATAGCATTAAGAACTAGCTTTCAATAGCAATTAACAGAACAGGACTTCACATGACCTTCCTAACCTTCCTGAGAGGGAAGGAAGATAGTGCTCTTAAAGAAACAGAATCAGAGAAATTAAGTTAACATCCCGAAGTCACACATCTAAGCCTAACCTCCAACCCAAGCCACCAGACTTCAAATCCTGTATCCTATCTCTTATTCAAACAGCTTCACCACTGATCTACCTAACCAATTCCACTTTGTGTTTTAGTCAGAAATATGCCCTTTTCTATGACTGTGGGCCTGGGGCTATCAGCATGGGGGGAGGTGTTAATAGGACTTCTCTGAAGTTCCCAAAGTACAGAAAAAAACACACAAAGATATCATTTATAGCTTTTGGGTGAGGGCTTCAGGTATATACATATTAAAATCCTACTTGGCTCATCTCTGAACTGGTTTTGGGGCTTACAAGAAAGAAGTTGGCCACTCTGCCCCAGTCTTCACTTTGAACTCTAACTTCCCATAACCCTTCCTACCCAACGGGAGAATTCAGGAACTGAAAAGCAACATTTCAACTGGCAAAGCTTGGTGACTCTTCTCTGATCTTCTCCCAGCTCTCATCTCCCCAGGGCAGGGCAGGCCAGTATCTAGCACATCCTGGGCTATGCTGAGAGAGACTCATCCTGAAGGCCCTGACATTGGAGCCAATGAAGAGTCTGTCCTATGCGTCAAGTCTCAGAGAATCTGCAATCCAGTCGCACACCCAGCAGATACCCACTTAAGACAAAATCTACAGGAGTTTTGTAAGAGAGAGTTGGAAGAAGAAAACTAATGAGGGAAATGACTGAAGGCTACTAAATGAAACAGGGAGGATGGAACTTTGGCTGACAGTATTTTCAAAAAATAACTGCAAAAACATTTCTGGTCCTAGATGCTCTTCCAGAATCTTGCCACTCCCCCATCAAGAGGAGTTTATTTCCTTTGCCCTTGAATTTCCATTAGTCTTGGTGACTTCTCAGGGTAGATTAGGAAAGGTGATGCCATTTCCACCTGGCTCTCTCTTGGGCATCTATTGGACTTTAGAACCTTGGGAGAAAGCCCAGGCTACATCAAGAGTTCATATGAAGGTATTCCTGTTATGAGTCCCACAAAGGTGCTGGTCAGTAGCTGGCATCAACTAACTGTCACACTCAGGAGTCAACAAGCCCTTCTGATACTTCTTGTTGAGAGCCTTTGAGTCATCCAGTGGAAGCTTCAGGCATCATGCAGCAAAGACAAGCCATCTCTTCTGTATGTAGGTCATTTCTCTTAGAGCAGCGGTTCTCAACCTGTGGGTTGCGACCCCTTTGGAGTCGAATGACCCTTTCACAGGGGTCGCCTAAGACCACCCTGTATATCAGATATTTACATTATGATTCATAACAGTAGCAAAATTACAGTTATGAAGTAGCAATGAAAATAATTTTATGGTTGGGGGTCACAATATGAGGAACTGTATTTAAAGGGCCAGAAGGTTGAGAACCACTGTCTTAGAGGCTCCACTATTTCTCTCTGACACTGTACTTTGCCCTCCCCATCCAAGTCCATCAGACATGTTTTCAAAGGTCTGAATCTCAAATGAGCAGTTTGAGCCTTTTTCCTTAAGTTTCTCTGGCCTTGCCTCCACAAATCAGGAGGTGAGCTTAGCTTATTAATTTCAGTCTTTGAATATTCAATGATGGTTAAGGAGTATGCAGTGGTGGAGAGTAATGGGTTGTGAGGAGAAAGGAAAGAACCTAATCCCAACACCTTTGTCTTATAGCTCTGACTTAGAGCTTTTTGTTCTACTTTAAAAATTATATGGGCACAGCTAAAACCTTCACAGTCAATACCATGATACCAATGAATCATTTTACTTCCACTGTGATCAGGTCAAAACCAAAAAGTAAAAAATACAGGGAGTTATCTATCTTGTACACTACTGTAATACAAACACTTGGAATAGTGCCTGGAACACAGTAAGCACTCAATAAATATCTACTGAATGGAAGACTAGATAAATAAATAAATAAATAAGATAAAATTTCCCCCCTCCACATAAGCACAATATGCTTAGAAAACTGTAGTGTTCAATAGGTTGACATTGTACTATCAGCTGGGTTGTTATGTTCAAAGCTCCAGGGGTCAGATTCATGTGGGGCTTTCCATTTATATTTTGACTTGAGCTAAGACAAATGTTGTTGGTGGAAATTAGGCTCTTCCACAGGATTGCAAGGAAAGCATTCCAAGGATCTATGCACCAGAGATTGTGGTGTGGCAAAGTTTATTTGTGATGCAGGTTCTCTTCTTGGGTTTCCAATATCCCATCTCCCACCATCCCACCATGGAAAAAATCCAAGCAAAAGCCAGAGGAACAAAGGTCAGAGGAGGTCATGACTATCTATATGAAAGGTGAGGGGGTTTAAACCACATGACCTGTGATATGCTAGGGGAGGAAAGGTTACCCTGGGGGGTGAAATCCTTAAAAAAAAAAAAGAATAGGTTGAAATTGTACCTATTAAGTAATATGTTTCTAAACTTGCTTAAAGTAAGTATTAAACCTTAGAAGTGTGAATTCCTCAAGGGTAGACACCATGCCTTATTCCATTTTATATTCCAGCACCTGGTATTTTGCCTGGTACTTGCTAAGTGCTCAGCAAATGTTAAATATTTCAATATTAAAAACTAAATGAATGTCAAACACTGACAGAGATATTTCAAGTCATTTATTTCTCCTAGGCTTTGCCTAGTAGAAAGCAGTGACAGATAAGTGCTGGCCAATGCACCTGATCCTGAGACAGATCAGACTTGGGTGCAAAAGTGCAGAAGTCCTGAGGCTTCCCAGTCTTTGATAACAAGGAGACTCAAAATGATATTTGTAATTCTACGTATGACATTAGTATGAATGCAAAAAAGGGTACAGACTTCCACTTTAGTGAATCAAAAGTACTTTTCTATAATTGTTCTACATGGGATTTTATTCCACAGCTAATTTTATACACGAACCATTTCATTCACTTGTACATTCACTTATTTATTCATCCCATATTAATGGGGGCCTATCTGTTGCTATTATTCTGCAAAGATTTGTTTAATCTGATCAATGGATAGTTAAGTGTTCAAAAGGTCCCCATTCCCTGGAAAAGGACCCGACTAGGCAACAAAAGATGTGAAATCACCATTTTGTAGAGACAGATGGAAATTGTAGACATAAGATCTCCATGGTTCAGAATTAACTAATCCAGTTTATTTCAAAATGTGATCTGCATTGGGTAAAATCACTTAATGGAAAACTATTAAATATAGAGATGTCTGGGATCCACTCCACACATACTAGGTCAGAATAACTTCCTGAGCAAGCTCTGGTGATTTAACTGTACTCAAGTTTGAGAACTATTGACCAAAGGTGTCTTGTTAATAGGACCTACATGCAATTACTGAATATAATATGGCTTTCCTCACATCTCTACAAAAGTAAGATGTTACTTGGCTGGTTTTAAGACATTTAGAAATAGTGTAAATATGGCTCAAAACTGCCAGTTCCCCAGATCAAAATTTCACTTAATAAATGTAATCATCCTCTTCTTTACCTAACCCCAAATAAACCCCTGCATTTAAAAAAGAAAATAAAGTAAAACTATCCTTAAGAAACTCACAATTTAGAAGCAAACTACTACAAAATATTTGTTATTGAACCTTGGTATATCACATTCAAACCCTTCTCCATTTGAAACACAATAAACATTCGTCAACTCTGAGGGGGAGCTCTGGACCATGCAAACCCGGACTAACTGTTTTTCTACTCTGTTCCCACAGTGCTGCCATTCAGCTGGGCCCCATTGACCTTTTCCTTGCCTCATCCCCAAACTGATTCCTCTTCTTCCCAGGGGACTTTTACTCACTTTCTGAATTTTCCTAATCTGGTCAGAGAGTGTATCTAACAGGCGAGTTTTCAGGAAGTCCATCACCTTGACAACTCGGCCATCAATGTAGCAACTGGAATAAAAATAAAATAAGAATCAGATAAAATCTTGAGCAGAAGACTACATACACTTCTCTAGTCAGAGGTGTCTGTTGCCTGAAGAACCCATCCAGGGTTCACTTGGGTTCTTAGATCCTAAAAAAGTTTGATCCTGGGTACTTTTCAAATAAATAATACATTTTTTACTTTTTCTTCTTTTTAGACTGTATTAAATTCATTGGGGTGTCATTGGTTAATACAATTTTATAGGCTTTGAGTGTACAATTCTATAATATATCATCTGTATATTGCATTGTGTATTTACCACCCAAAGTCTAGTCTCCTTTCATCTCCATTTGTGGGCTAATATTGTGATTTTTTTCAACCTTTGTCACAAGAAAATTCATTGCTTACTCTATAGAAATAGACAGGAATCCATAAAATAATGGAGAATGGAGAAATGGAGAAAAGGGTAATGGAGAAAGGGTTACATTCCCCCCACGAGGAAATGTAATTTGACACTCATTCCATATCACCCCTACCCATACCTTAAAGTAATAAAAGTATGTGAGGTTTGAAAGAATACTCAAACATTTTTATAGGTTTCCACACTTATAAATAAGAAAACAAACACCAACCACAATAATGTGATTTAGTGTAGTGAGTGTCTTCAAGGTTTCATCTCCAGTTCACCTCCCTGGGCAAAATTTCTTGTGGTCAACCTTCTCTTACTATCTTCAAAGTAAATGAATAGTGAATGAATGAATAAACAAACAAATAAATGAGTCAGATAGATTAAAGTTCAGGAGCCCTCTCTTAAAATAGTGAGAAGGCACTCATGGGTGTGTCCAGGTTTTGTCAGGTAGCTTCAGTGAAACATCAAGTTGTGCTGATACTACACTGTGAACATTTGACTCCAACAGTTGCATCCAGCTTTGTGAGTACACTCTTTGTGAATTCTTATTCAAAGTCGAAGCTGAGACTGGCCCAGGATTAAGTGACTTTCATTATTTCAAACCTCCCCACCCCTCTCTTTGCAAAATTCCAAATTAAATCCATTTAAATCAATGCTTATGACTCTTGGGTGCCTTTTCCAACCCACTCAGGTCTTCTTGGCTGATGGCTAATGATAGACTATTTCATTTTAAATGAGACATCAACCTATCAGTACATATTATTGAACTATGTGAAAATTCTTTTTTAATTATAAATTCCCATACCAATGTATGATGTAGTAGAATGGTTAATTCTTTCTTTAATTATAAAGCAGGTGCTCTGGTTGAAGTGAAGGTGGGAGATGAACTCCACCCATTCAGCCCCCCTCACTACCTCAGACATTTCCACAGAATTCCAACATTGGTATGTTGGAAAGAGTATGAGTTTGGGAGCCAGAGATATCCGAGTTCAGATTCCAAATCAGGTATTTCCTATCTAAGTGATCTTGCACAAGACAGTTGGCCTCTATCAGCCTTAATTTTCTTATTCTTAAAAGAGAGGGAACACATCTACTTCTCAGTATTAACTGAAAATTAAGTACATAAACTTATAGTGTCTGCACATAGTAGGAACTCAACAACTCCTAGGTTTTTGTGTTTTTTTTTTCTTCTAATTTCTCTAATTTTCAGCTCACAAAGATGGGGTCATAAACAATATGGGACTGATTAAATTAATGTGAGTATAGAATTCTAAAAGTAGAATTGTATCATCGGGTACATGCTTTTGAAAATTTTTGTGGTTACTTATTTTAGGGAATAAAATAAAAACAATGACATGACCTTTCACCTCATTCCTGGTACAGATGCTCAAGTCCAATAAACATTTATAATGTGCAACACAGAGTGCTAGGCATGTCCATTACCTCCTATTAGTACTTCACTATTACCATCCCTGATTTTTTTAAAAAGCTATGATTACACAGCATATGACATGAAAGCCAGGCATATTAAAACATAGTGTTAAAATTAAAAATAATTCATGCAATTTTAATCTAACACATACTGAAGAACATGAATAGTTGTTGCTATTTTACATGATGACTAGGTATATGATAAAAATGCACTGTAATAAATGTTCTTTTATGTTTTAATCAAATATATTATAGTTTCCTCTTTTCTCTTTGTTAGCTCCAGTATCTATTTTAAACATCAAAGTTTATAAATGTTGCTGGCAACACATACAATTAAATACTTGCTGAGATAAAAAAAATGCCAGATGTACTTTTTCAATGTACACCCTCCTATCCCACACAACCCATGGTCCAGTCCAGCGTTGAGGGGCTCTTCACTCTTCCCCTCCTTCCTTTTGTTTCCTTTCTCAAGTACACAGAACTTGGAGTTAGAAAACCTTAGTTCAATCCCAGCTTATTACTTACATGATTATTGTGTTTCCCCTTCTTTAAAATTGTTTTAACAAGAAACTATAGTACTTTTACAGGGCTACTGTATCCATCAAATCAGAAATCAAAATGCTGGGCACAGAATCTAGCACATAAAAGGAACTCAATATGCAAATCTAGCCTCCATGTTACTTAAGGGCCAAGGTGGCAGTAAGCTAGACTGTAACACCATGGGATGGGGTGAGCAGGGGAGCATCTGTCTGGGGAAGGAGAGCATGTTCATTCACTGTAGGATTTGGAATGGGGGAAGTATGAAAACTATGGAGCTTGAAAAGACCTTTATGGTCATGTGGTCTGAAGTGTGATAGCTTGCTACATCATCGCTGAAAAGTGATTATGTAGGACAGGGAACCCACTTTCATATACTATGAGTACTGTTCCACCATACTACAGCTTGAATCCATGAAAGGCTCTTCTAACATGGGTCTAAAATATGCTTCCTGTTATTGTTCACTCAATAGCTATTTTCTTAGACCCAAGAAATAGTCCAATTCCTCCTTCATTTAACATGTAGGGGGAGAATGCCCATAAAAACTTTGACTTAAACTTTTTAGAGCCTGTTGTTGGCCCCACATTTAACCTAACAAGCTGGATTCAATCATTCTGGGTTGATCTCAGGCTTTTCTGGGGCTGTGAATTATATTGGAGCAGGGGAGAGCTCCAAGCAGGAAATGCGTGTGACAAGGTTATCTTATCTCAACAGTGCAGGTAAGAAGGGATTTGGGTCTAAGTAAGGGAGTTCACGGAAAGATGTAAAAGTGAGAGCCTGTAAAGGAAGAACTAATAAAATAAAACTTCTGTGGAGTGTAAGAAAAAGAGGAAGGGAGCCAGTGATGACCACGAGATTATGAGAGAGAATATTTTGGAGAATACTGCTGTCAAGGACATGCAGGCCAGTCAGACTAGGTTTTAGGTTTGTCAAAGGAGATGAAAAATGCTGTTTGAACTATCAAGGATGCAGAGAATGTCAAAGAGGGAATATGCAACAGGTAGTTGGGGAAATAAAGAGGAGGTACAGAGAAGAGTTATGACAGGTGATGACGACCTGGGTGTCTTTTTCAGTTTATAAGTAATAAATGGAGCCATGGATGTACGTGAACTCTTCAAGAGAATAAAATAAGTTAACAGAGATGTAAGTCACCCTCTAAAATGCTTCTCAAATATGACCCTGGACATTGACTCTACCTTTGACCCCGCTAAGAATCCCTTCCATCCCCAACCTGACCAACATGGTGTCTTTTTAATAACCTCAGTCTGAGTCAAATTCACATTTGGATGTCAGAGGAAGCCCCATAGTATGCTGAGAAGTTTCAGCAACTTTCATTTGCAACCTTAAACCCACATTTATGATGTACTGTGGAAACAGAAACTTTGGTCCCCCAGAATTTAATATCACTTTTAAGAGGGGATAATTTAACCATATATATGAATCTGATAAATACTTAAGCCCTTTTTTGGGAACACTTGAACATTTAGCTTGTTGTACTTAACCCCTTAGAAACTGCTAACAAAGCTTTCAATGTCAATAATCATTGGTTATTTAAAAATCCCTGCCTGTTATGGAGCTTTGGTTCACTGATAGTGGCTGCCTGTAGTAATGGGCCCAGGATATCATTTATATTTGGATATGAAGGAGGTGGGATAACCTGTGGTAACAATTTGGTAGAGTTAATTATTAAAAATGATGAAGATGGTGATTTCTCAATAAGACTAGGTAAAAGCAGAACTGAATTCCAACTGACTATCCAGTGACCTGGGGGCAACTCTCTCTGTTTTCTCTGCTTTTCTCACTATGATGATTAATATAACTCTTAACTACCAATCAGTCTCTCTACAAGAGTTAATTAATTTAGTAATGGCTACAAAGGTATCCGAAATCTAAATAAATCAGAGAGGAAAGGAAGAATAGAGGGAAGGAAAGAAGGGAGATAGAAATGAAATCCATCAAGTAGAGGTACTTTGACATCTTCTACATAAACCCTGGCACAATGGTTGGTTCTAGAAATATTAAGACTGATACTTTTAGGCAAGTCATACCCCTCCTACAAGACATCTTGAAATTTCAGCATCTCTTAGGTTCCCTCCACAGTGACTGAGCTGTTCAACTAAAGTTGAAGCCAAGAGAGACTGTACGGAAACAACCTCTCTGTGAAGTATTCCAAATTCAATGAGGTTGAAATCTTTCTGTGTGGACAAATAGTCTGTCTCGCTCAATACCAGCAACCATCACCCCTTCTTCTGCTGGCCTGTAATTAGCAGTTCACATCAAGCACACATCTGGGGAGGTAGCAAAGATGGCAGAATATACAAAGTAAATGGAACCACTTACCAACTCTCTTGCCCTCAGTTTTAAATTTTATTTCCAGTTTAATACCTTTCATCTTAAGTAAAGTTTGCCCTGTATTTGTTTATTGCAAAAGAAATAAGGTTCATTATAGACAAGTTCAAAAATACAAACAACATTAAAATATAATAATGAAAAATCACTGATAAGCCCAACACCTAGAGAGATCCATTGTTAATATTTTGCTGTATACCTTTCATAGCTTTTCATAGTGAACACATAAAATTTCCCATAATTAGTTATTAAAAAAAATTATTCCAGATGCCATCCTATGAGCATATAAACTTAAAACTGTCCCCAACTAGACTCCCAAGCCCATCTCTTTGGGATACTGACAGAAACATTAGAGACTCCGGCATCAAATCATCTTCCTCTTCCTCCAATTCCATTCTGTTCATTTAGGGAGCCTCTGCCAGAGGCAGGTCTCATCTCCTTTCTGTCTCTGCTAGCCAGGTTTTAACCCTGGTTCCCCTTCCCCCTTCCCCAGGACCCTAGATTCAGTCTTCAGCATTGTACTACAATTAGCCACTTATATCATTAGCCTCTTAAAAATTTAATGAGGAGAGTTCCTTGGCTCCAGTAGCAGCTGGTTTTGTTTACCTGGCTCTTTACTTTAAAAGGAAAAACCTTTGCCCCTTCCTATCTGACCCCTTCTTTTATTTCAGGTAATTGCATTAGTGCTGGCTTCTCAATGCTCAGGAATTTCCGGACCTATTTTGCCGCCTGCTGCTTTTCGGGAGGGGGGTCAGTCTGCTCCGAATTCTAACACCCAGCCTGCTGACTGGGCAGGTAATTCCATAAAACTGGGGCCTTCCCCATTGAAGGGGGGAAAGCTTGGATAATCATTAGAACCCTGTTGACCTATAAAACCTATTCTGACACTTGAAGCCAAACACTGGAGAGGCTGACTTGAGTCTCTCTAAAGCTTTATAAATTGTATTTGCCCCTCCTCCAAAGGCCCTCACTCTGGTTTCCTGCTGGGTACATTCTTCACACTTGCCATTAGGTTTTCTTTCTGAGGCTCCATTATTCTTGATCTTCTTTGCAATGGGTCAACCTTCCTCTCTTGTGTTCAGAACTACTGTGGGCAAGTAAAGCTTATATAAAATGAACACTGTTACAAAAAAAAAAAAAGATCATACAGAATATAGATGTTTCTTTGACTTTCTTAAACCAGTTCCTGTAAAATCCATACAGCTGATTAAAGGGTTGTGGTTCAAGAACTTCTAAGAGTTGGTACTCTGAAAGATGTTATCATTGAAAAATGGTGCAAGTAAAGGTCAGTGTTGTGGGCAATCTCACAGGCACATAATGGGTGCTCGAAAAAGACATTAAATGAGGCCCTGGCCAGGTAGCTAGCTCAGTTGGTTAGAGCATTGTCCTGATATACCATTGCTATGGGCTCAATCCTCAGTCAGGACACATACAAGAATCAACCAATGAATGCATAAGTAAGTGGAACAACAAATTGATGTTTCTCTCTCAAGTCAATAAGTTAAAAAAAAACACACACATTTAATGAAATCATGACTGCTTGTATAATCCAACCCATAATGAGCCAAAAGATTGGTCTTGAAGCTTAAGGGCTGTTCTAAGGGCCCCATTTTCTTGATCGTTCCTCTCTCCTAATGCCTTGCATACTTTTGGTCCTGAATCCAGGTCGTTCTTCCTCATGAGCCCTGTCAGTGGATGTGGAGACACTGTCTTTTGGCAGAGGCTCAAACAGCTGGCCCTTCCTTGACCCTTGCAGTGCTGAGGAGAGCTCTGCAGGAAGCACAGAAGGGCGGGGGTGGAAAAGTCATCTGCAGCTCCAGCCAGTGGAGTGGGCGCTGAGGGGGGCACCTCAGCGTAGTACCAGGTGATGGTACCTAAAGTGTGGGCAGGAGTGGATCCATGTGTTTTGGGGCTGAAACTTAAATAAATTGTGGGACCCTCTAAGAAAAGGGAATCAAAAGTACAAAACACAAAATTAGGTACAAAAGTAAATATTAATTTAGAATGATAAAGTAAATCACAACAAACTCCCAGAAACTTAAAGAATCAAGTTCCTCCAGTCCCCCCCGTCCCTCACACACACACCTTTTTTTAAAAAAAATATATAGTTTTTATTGATTTTAGAGAGGAACGGAGAGGGAGAGAGAGAAACATCAATGATCAAACATCATTAATCTGTTGCCTCTTGCACACCCCCACATTCGCCTCACACACACCTTTTTTTGTTTCTGAGAGCTCTTCTGGCAATTTACCAGAAACGCTTACAGAACAAGGCTTCCTGATACAAGCAGTTCCTTACCACCTAGCTAAAGTATCCAGGTTCCAAAATGAGGCAAATGTCCGAAAAATAAATCTACCCCTGTTAGTAATCTCAAGGGATACTTTCTGGTCTTATGATTCTCAGAAAAGGGCCAAAATATGAGTAAATACAGTCATCCTCCACATAATGACATTTTAGTCAATGATATGCATATACGATAGTAGTCACGTAAGATTACTAATGAGCTGAAAAATTCCTATCATTTAGTGACATCGTAGCAAGTTGTAACATTATAGCACATTATGGCACCTCACCTGTTTGTGGTGATGCTGGTATAAACTATCTTCTAAAAGTATAGCACATTATATACAGTATGTAATACTTAATGATAATAAATGACTGTTACTGATCTATGCATAATTCCAACATCTGTGTCATATCTGACTATGTTTCTGATGCTTGGTTTGTTAGTTAAAACTGTGTTTTTCCTTGCCTTTTAGTATACCTTGTCATTTTTTGTTGAAAGCCAACATGCTGAATTGGATAATAGAAACTACGATAAACAGACTTTACTGTGAGGATTTGGGCTGAGTTGGGTTATGTTGTATGTTTGTTGCAGTTATACGTACCAGAGGCTTCAAATTCCTCTAATGTACTTGTTTGTGAGTTATCTTTTGACTTTAGGCTTCCCTAGTTACTCCTCCTCAGGGAGAGACTGTCTTGCAGCTCTTTCAGCTATAATTCAGTTATTACATTAGCACCCTGTTGGTATGTGGTTGGGTATAGAAGAAGGAAAGTGTTCCTTAACTTTATGATTCAATCTCAGTCCTTTCGTGGGTATCTCTGGGCTATAAATGTCACTCCCTCCTCCCCAGTGGTATAGCTATTTCCCCTTAGGTGAGACAGGAAGGCTAGAGGGATTTCAGTGAGAAAAATGCCTTCCCCCAAAGGGATAAGGCTCTGGTTATAACGTTTCCCTTTGAGAGTTGGTCTTTGTTATAGAGAATGCTCTGGTTTTCTACTCACAATGATAAATCTTACTCTCCCCTGGTCAGAGCTACTAGGGGATTTTTCTTGGATTCCACAAAAGTAGGGGGTAAAGGGCTAAGTCTGAAGCCTCCAGCGGTTCCTTACTCTCAAACTAGTCCACACTAAGTCCCTAGCAATTCATCAGAATTACCACTTATGTGTTCCTACCAGATTATGGCTTCAGTATTTTCTGTTTCAAATCAGCAAATTTTGGTAGTGTCTCTGGATTCATCTGTCTTTCCAGATTTCAGAGTGTTGGTTTGCCCTGCAATCATAATTCCCTGATACATCCAAGAAAAGTTGTTCATTTTCAACCTTTTTATTTTGTTCTTGTTGAATGAATAAGAGTAACAACTTCTAAGCTCTTTATATGTTGGGGCTAAAATCAGAAGTCCACTAAAAGAATTTTTATCATGCATACCATCATTGATCTTTTGCATTAAGGGTTGTGTTGAGAAATAACCCTATCTCCACTGTGCATTGTCAATTAGTGTATTAATGTGATCGATTAGTAATGTCTGCCAGGGTAATGAGAATAAGAAATGAAGGCACATCTGCCACATATTTATCATTTTTGATGGAGATGATTTTTAAGGTCCTTTCCAAATCAAAGGCTCAAGGTCTCCTCTTTGACACACAGTCAAATGATAACATTACGTGTCCCCTCAACACATATGAGAATCTTATATTTCAGTTGGTATTAATGAAATTGCATTTTCATATGATATTGTCCAACAAATGCACACAGGAATATATACTAAGAGAAAAGCAAAACAAAATGACTTGCCCAAAGGTTTCGTGTATGTTTCCTATTTGAGTTTGATTTTCTACACTGTCATTTATATGAGATTGAGAAATTACTTCATTTTACACTTCCCCAGTCCCTATGTCATGCCTTTTCCTTAATGCAGATTTTGCATCCATGCATTATGGTGAAAGAATAGGATAAGCAAAAACTGTCTATATTACACACATATGTTTGTGTAAAACAACATCCATGTCATCATATGGTAGATTTTCTAGAAGACCTACCAGAAAAATTTATCTCAAGGCTTATTATCAGAAAAATGATGTTTCTCATAAAAATTAGTTTTGTTTTTTACTTGTGGACACTAGATTTTGTTTTCAGCTTTGCTTTTGCTACTTAGAAACAAAATCAAATTTGTAGCCCATTTCTAACAAGAGAATAAAATAAACTGATAAACACTTTAGAGTGCTAATCTTCCACACTGCTTTATTGTTCTTCTAAGTCTATTTTCCATTTACTCTTTCTTCCTCATTTATTTTTGATCATTTTGCTATTGGACAGAAAAGTGGCCTGAAGGAAGGTTCAGAGAAACTGTGAAAAGAAAAAAGACATTCAATAATTCACAAACTATATATTTAGCCCTCTATGTATAGGGTGTGCCAAAAATGTATATACACACTTTGAATAATTATAAAGGCAGTATTTATTAAAATAATTTCATTTTCAAAATTGAGCTATCCGCTGTTAAAGTGTGTATACATTTTGGGGTGGGGTATCCTGTACACAAAGCAAAGCAAGGCCCTATTGGTCTTATTTCCTGCCTTATTTTCATTTCTCCAAAATCAATCTTTTATCTGATTAAATATTTGGGAAAGCTTCAGGAAGTCCTATTCTCTTACCAAGTTTAAAAATTCCCTTTTTTTTTTTATCAGACCAAATGTTTTATTTGATACAATATAGTTTGAGGTTAAATCATGAATCTATTAACCTTTAGTTTGTCATAAATGGATGTGCCCTTCTAAAAATGTTTAGACATTTTTATGTCTTCCTGGGGCCAAAATTGGTCCTCCTAACTGGCACTAGGAATTGGTAAGGACTGAATTAATATAATCAGAGCTACCTGATATTTCCAGAATATATTTCCTCAAAGATCACAGAAGTATCACAAATAAATTTAAAGGATCTGTCTGAATGAGAACAGAGCAATTTTGCTTTCATCTTTCACTACAGGACATTTAGTCAGAGTGTGTGTGTGTGTGTGTGTGTGTGTGTGTGTGTGTGTAGTGTTGGGTGTGAGGGGGAGGTAAAGAAGTAGAGAGAGCCTTGGGGTTATGGGGAGATTGATAGACCTGCACTAAGGTAAAGGCCTATTGCCTTGCCCAGGGTTCTGCAAAGGTTTAGGGCTGAGTGGATGGGGGGAAGGGAGGCTATGTGTCTCTGTTGAGCCTTCTTAACTCTGCTGTTGTAATATAAAAACAGCCATAGACAATCTCTAGATATAAAAGGCTACTATGCTAAGTGTCCAACTGTCTGACCGGTCGCTATGGTGCACACTGACCACCAGGGGGCAGACGCTCAACACAGGAGCTGCCATGACATGCACTGGCTGGCACCATGGACCTGGCGCTGACAAACCAACATTCGGCTTCCCCCAAGTGGGACACAGGCCCCGCCACCACCCTGGAGCAACACCCCACCAAATTGCAGCCAATGCTGACAAGACGCATGGCACAAAATGCGGCCCACAGCCCAGCCCAGCCAGGAAATGGTCGCTGTGGGCTCCTGGTAATGACGTCACGTAGCAATGCCCAGCTTTTTCTCCCTAGCAACTAGCCTCCTTGGAGTTTCTTCAGCCCAGGAACACAGGTGGAAACATTTTACACATTAACCAAATGTCTGTGAAGCGTTTTCCAGTGGCTCATCTCATTTAATCCTCAAAGAAGTCCTGGAGTAGGTAGACAGGAGACTCGGTAGAATCCTATTTTCTTTTCATTAGCCAGAAAATGGAGATTTAGAAAGTTTAGAAACTTGACCCAACTGAAAAGAAGAAATGGTGGAACCTGAAAATGACTTCAGGTTTTCTCACTACGCAGAATATAGTCAAACACTGCTACAGTTAAATATTTTACCCTTTGTTCTCCTTGTGTGATCTACAATAATAATCTGCTTCATGTTGATATTTACTGCTGTGTTGCTGATAATTACCTGAAAGAGAAGTTGGGGTGCTTCACTGGGCTGGAAAAAGTTTAGCTAAATCAGAAAGCAGGTCTAATTAAGCAAGTTTATTCTATATATAAAAGGCTAAGTTGACGTGCGCATGCACGATACATATAAAAGCTCTTGTTGGTACCAATAGCACATGTGTGTTTTGATCTGTCATTGTCAATCTTGAATTTGGTTGACACTTCTATTATAGAGAAAGGGCGAATAGCAATATTAAAATATTTTTCTAATTCACTTCCTTTCAATGTGTATTAATTCATGCACTGGGCCACTAGTATATTGATAAGCACAGTTATGTTCCAATAAATCTTTATTTATGGACACTAAAATTTGCATTTCATAGAATTTTCACATTATAAAGTACCATTCTTTTTACTTTTTTCAACCATTTACAAACACAAATAACATTCTGTAAGGTTTGCAGGCTACACAAAAACACATGATGGGCTGGATTTGGCCTGTGGGCCATACATTGCTAGTACCTGCCACACTAAACAATTAAAATTCTCTACAGCTAGAAAAAGAAAAGCTATCCTCGGAATTAAGTATCATCTGCAAGATTTCCCACAGGTGGTATACAACCACCACTGGTAGGGTTAATATATCTATCTCTGGTATTTATCTATAAGGATTTCACACCTTACCATACAAAGCACCATTAGAAAGCACATAATGTGTAGGTTCCCTGGCCCTGGGTAGAGTCCCTGAATCTACATATTTTTAAAAATATTTTTATTGATTTCAGAGAGAAAGGGAGAGGGAGAGGGAGAGAGAATCATTGATTGGCTGCCTCCTGCATACCCCACACTGGGGATCGAGCCCGCAACCCGAGCATGAGCCCTGACTGGAAATCGAACTGTGACCTCCAGGTTCATAGGACAACACTCAACCACTGAGCCACACCAGCTGGGCCCTTGAATCTACATTTTTAATCAGTATCTCAGGTAATATGATTTGTGAGTAAAGTAGATCCAAACTTTGAGAATCGTTGAAATAGCTTCCTTCTCCGTGAACTCCTAATCCACTGTCCACGCAATGATTTATAGTGTAATATAGAGTCATGAATCCAGAAACAATACAGGGTCATATCACCCATTCTAATCTAAACTGACTTCATGAAAAAGGAATTTGGACTTAAGTAAACACACATGACTGAGTGGATGCTAGGAATCCCCCATCCAATCTTAAATATGTAGAAATGCTGCACAGATAAAAGAAAGAATATTAGGTAAACTTGAAATGAAGGAAAAGCTCCAAATAGTAGAAATAAATAGGGACTCAAAATCAGAATGGTAAGTGAATAGAATCAAGAGAACCTGAATTAAGCAAAGACCTTAAGGGTGGGAACTGCAAGCAACAACTTACATCACAAATCTCAGAGGGCTGCTCCATACATGGAAGAGGGCATTTTGTGAAGCACATCTTTGTGTCTTGTCCTTAAGATACAATTCCTTGTCTTTTCTTACTTACTAGCAGGAATATTATATATACTCTGGATGTGAACCTTTTATTGCACTTTAGCCCCTTGGCTGCTTTTTTCTGCTTAGTTTCTAGAGGTCTCATCACTTGCGCATGAAGCTGAGGTGTTGGCCAATGACTTGTGGGAAAGTTGTATTCAGACTTTTGGACTCCTTCTCTGTTTACTTTTCTCTAGGATTTTACCCTTTATACTAGCCACTTTGGCAACCCCAAATTCTGACTCTGTCACCCTAGTCCAATAAGAATGCTATTTCTGCTTAAACTCTTCCCTACACTATAGTCTAGAAAATGTCCTTAGGGAAAAAAAAATCTAGGGATGATGTTAATATGTGATTCACTTCCTAAATTTACCTTCTTTCAAGGATCTTAGCTCCTCAAGTCACCCTTTGTTGGTTATACTCCAGTGCCTTAGAAAGGTTACGTTATTATTTGATCAGCTTTTAAAGTTGTTTTTGGTAGGAGGGTCAACCCAATAAAACTTCTCCATCATGTCCAGATCAGAAACTCTCTACAAACAAGTTTAACAAATAATATCTATATTGAATACACTGCTGCATGGACAAAGAAGGAAAACTACTTAAGTAATTTTATAATGATAGTAGAACCCCGATTCTAAAGGCAGTATAGTACAGGAAAACAAAATTATAGAATTATCTCACCTATAAATATGGAAACAAAAATCTTAAAATAAAATGTTACCAAATATCACCCAGTAATGTAATAAAAATATTCCAGTCTAGATAGAATTCAGTCATAAATGGAAGGATTGTTCAATATTAAAAACTCTGTCTGTGTAATATACTATCTTAGTATTAAAGGAGAAAAACCACATGATCATTTCAATAGATACAGAAGAAAGGTTGGGTAAAATCTGATACTTTCCATTACTTAAAAAAATAATAAAACAACTCTTTAACAAACCACAAAGATAAGATCTTCTTAACCTGATAAGGGCTTATCTACTAATAACTCAGAGAAAACATCATACCTTATGGTGAAAATTAAGTCATTCCCATTCAAGTCAAGAACAGACAAGGATGACTTCCATCACCCTTAGCATTTAACACTGTACTGAAGATCCTAACTAGTTCAAAAATGAAAACATTTTATTTTTTTTATTTTAAATATATTTTATTGATTTTTTACAGAGGAAGGCAGAGGGATAGAGAGTTAGAAACATCGATGAGAGAGATGTTTGATCAGCCACCTTTTGCACACCTCCCACTGGGGATGTGCCCGCAACCAAGGTACATGCCCTTGGCCGGAATCGAATCTGGGACCTTTCAGTCTGCAGGCTGACGCTCTATCCACTGAGCCAAACCAGTTAGGGCAAAAATAAAAATTTTTTAAAGACACATAACTATTAGAAAGAAAGAAACTAATTTATCATTTTTTTGCAAGCAATATAATGATCTATAGAAAAGTTAAAGAAACTATAGAATAATTTTGGAACTGGTGAGAAAATGTATCACAGTAATTACTTAAAAGATAAATATATAAAATCTATAGTGTTCCCAAATACTAAAAACACCTAGTTAGAAACTGTATTAAACATATGACATTTAGCAAACCTATAAAATTCTTGGGAATAAATCTATCCAAATGTGCAGGTACTATATGAAGAAAATTATAAAATCAGATTTCTAACTCATATCCATAAACAAAAATATATTCCAGATGGGATTAGACTTGAGTATTTAAAAAACCCTTTAAAAATTTAAGAAAAAAGGAGAAATGTTTTTCATTATACTAAATAGCAGAAAAATAAATGAAATAAATTTATATGTAACAATATATATATTAGTATGTAGATCTTAGAAACATGTTGAGTAAAGAAAGCAATTTGTAGAATATGAATGTTATAACTCCATATAATTTTATATAATTTTCAATATGTAATTTATGTAAATTTTTAAAGCATACAAAGAAATACAATAGCTAGTTTATAGATTCTCATGGCTTTAGTAAAAATATAAAAATAAACATGGACTGGAAGTATGCAATGTAAAATTATGTAAGTGGTTATCTCTGAAAAATAATGGGGCTAGGTGGAAGGACAGGTGGACTTCAATTTTATATCAAAGATGTTTTGTTTTACATAAAATATCATAAGCAAAACTTAAAACATTAATACTTATTAATTATGAGTTGGATGCATTAATGTTTTCTGCTGCCATATCTGACCTCTTAAGTAATGGGTCCTATGGATGGTGTTTTTCAAATCACCCTTTCACCTCAGAAAAAGAGTAAAGATTCTCCTCTAAACAAATTTACTAGCAAAAACTTTAAAAGATAAAACAAACAAAACTCAGGCTTAAATGAAACTGAAATTTTATAGGGAAATGGGTCTGGTTCTAGAGGTGAAAAGGAGAACTGACAATAGATGCCAAGAGTGTTAGCATTTTCCTCCCTGGGAGCTAGGTGTGGCTGACTTCATTGAGTACTTGTGAAGCATTAATGGGATAAGAACAGGAAAGTTATGAATCTTTATTCAATTAAAATTTGGTTGCAGCATCATTAAAACTAAGCTGTTCCACCTGCTACTAATTTCATTCTTGGCTACTAGGCTGGTTATTTATTTGTCTGAATGACGAGAGGAAATGCTGCTGGTAGGGCAGATCAAACTGAAGTGCACATGAGGGGGAAGTGGTCATGTGTTAATGAACAAGAGGGCTGATCCTGGAGTGGTTCTCACTGCAAATTTATTGTCTAAATTTGATGACAGTTTGAATGCAGAATTGCACAAATGCCTGGGGTTTCTGTTTTCCTTTATCCAGTTGTGCTGGGTAGTTTTCTTACTTTAGAAGTAGTCCTAGGACCTTCTCATTTATAGACTTGGAACCTGAGACCCAAAGAGGTGAAATCATTGATCCAAGGTCATGCAACTCATTCCTGGACTCTTTCCAATGTCTCTGAAAATAATTCTATGTTCTACTTCTAAAATTATTTCACTCCAAATAAAAAAGGCAGCTTTTAAAAGACATTCTTCACACACCATAACTGCTCTTGGCCACAGGAAAGACCTGGGCAAAGGGCTGCCAAGTGAGCCCATTTGAACATAGGAGGTAATTCCTGGCTGTATCCCTGGACGTCAGCTTCCCCATAATGCCCCTTACACACTCAGGGTGAAGTTCTAGAGCTTGAAGAAGATATGGCCACTTTCTGCTTCCTTTATGAGGGAATGATGGTGCAACCACCAGGAACAATGCTGCTTCATTGTCATATTTAGTGGATGCACCTGGAGCTATTTACTTTCCAACAACAAATCCCTCTCTCCCACATATATAGAACCCACTGCATTTGCCAAGCACATTTTCATCTATAATCTCATGTGAGCCTCAAAACCTCCCTAATACAAGTAAATTATTCCAATTTTCTAAAGGAGAGAAGTGAAATGCAAGGAGGGAGTATGCTAAATTGGCACCACAGGCCAGGGCTCATCTCAGGATATCCATTTTGAATCTGGGCTGCTGGCCATCCTTTGCCCCTCCTGCCCTGACACAGCTTTCCTCCCAGGTATAAGCTTGGCAGACACAGAACAACCGTAACTGGTGCCCCCTTGGAATCACAAGCCTACATTAGGGCTGAGAAGTAGGAGAGGCAGGAGGAGAAGAAGGGCACGATCATCTCTTTCGAAGGATGCATAAGGGAAGTCACTGGAAGGACATGGGACAAAACTTGGACCAATAAAACATTTCACAGGATTCTGGTCTAGGAGAACAACATATAGTCTAGTGTTTTCCAACTCACTGATTCATTAGAATTACCTTATATAACTTTTTATTTCTTTAAATTTTGTTTTTGAATAGGTAATAGACTCACAAGGTTCAGGAATCAAAAGAAACAAATGGTATCTGATGGAAAGTCTTCCTCTAACCTCTGTGTCATAGTGACTCTATTCTACTCCTTGGAGGCAAAAAAAGGTATCAATGACTTTAAGCACATATAAGCAAAGCATATATTCCCCCCTCAACACATATTTTTACATAAAAAGGAACATACTATACACATTGTTCTTGACTTTCTTTTTTCACCTAAATAATATATTTTGGAGATTATATCATACTAGAGGCCCGGTGCACGACATCCCCCAAGGGGTCCTTAGTGCTGCCACAGAGGTGGGAGAGGCTCCCGCTACTGCTGCTGTGCTTGCCAGCCATGAGCCTGGCTTCTGGCTGAGTGGTGCTCCCCCTATGGGAGCACACTGACCACTGAGAGCAGCTTCTGCATTGAGTGTCTGCCTCCTGGTGGTCAGTGTGTGTCATAGTGACTGGTTGTTCCTCTGGTCAATTTGCATATTAGCCTTTTATTATATAGGATTAAATAAGATTACTACATGAAGAGCTTTCTCTTTTCTTTTAAACTGCATAGTATTTTATGTGCATATACCATGAATTTTATTTAACCAATTCCCTCTTAATAAACTATTAGGTTGTTTTAAATCTTTTGCTATTACAAAGCTGCATTAAATAACTTGGTACAATGGATATGTAAGAAAACTGAGTTTTAGTTTAAGTTCTAATGTAATGAATGTAGCCATGTACCCTTGGGCAAGTCAGTTATAATTTTGACCTTTTAGAAATGGAAAGAATCTTAATGACCTTTTGGTCTAGCATAGCGATTTTTAACCAGTTGCCACAAGAGGCACACTGGTGTGTGGAAAGAATTTTTAAAACATGCAATACCTGACAATTTAGTCAGGGGCACTGACTTTTCCCCCCTTAGACTGTCAAATTAAAAAAATGACAACAGCCAACACAACAATAGCTGTCTGCTATAAGTGAATCAAAGGTATACCTATTTTTTGATCAGATCAGCAAAATATATATTTTTTTGGTGTGCCACTGAATTTTAGTCATTAGTTTATGTGTGCCAAGAGATGAAAAAGGTTGAAAATCACTGGTCCAGGATTACCCAAAGCCATGTGCATGGAACACTAGTCCCAAAGGGTGCACACCCTGGAAACTGATAGTACATCTAAGACTTTGAGAAAACCAGAGTGAACAAACATTAATTAATCAAGGGTTTCACAAATTTATTTAATAATGGAGTCATTTTAAAAGTGGTTTTTTAAGTTGATTTTAGAGAGAAAGGAAGGGAAAGGATTAGAGAGATAGAAACATCAGTGAGAGAGAAACATCCATCAGCTGCCTTCTGCATGCCCTTTATCAGGGGTCGAGCCCACAACTTGGGCATGTTCCCTGACCAGGAATCAAACAGGTAACCTCCTGGTTCACGGGTTGATGTTCAACCACTGAGCCACACTAGCCGGGCTAATAATGGGCTCATATTTTCAGAGACTGTGATGGTTAATTTTTTGGAGAGTACTTTTAGATGAGATAAACATTTAAATCTGTGAACTCTGAGTAAGCAGACTGCCCTCCACAATGTGGGTGGGCCTCAACCAATCAGTTGAAAGCATGAATAAAATAAAAAGACTGGCCTTCCTGAGTGAAACAGGGCAGGAGGCAGTCCAGCAGATGCCTTTGGACTTCATCTGCACCATTGACTCTCCTGGGTCCTGAGCCTGCTGGATCACACGGCAGATTTGGACATTCCAGTCTCCATAACCACATGAACCAATTCCTTATAATATATCTATTTTCTGTACATATACAGTTCCTATTGGTTCTGTTTCTTTGGGGAACCCTGATTATTGTAAGAACCAACTGTTCACATGCTATAGAATTAATGTTCCTTAGAACACTTAAAATTTAAAGAGGAAGTGAAATTTAATATGGGTCACAAAAACAAATAGGTTCAGCGGCAGAGGTGTGAGTGTTAGACATTTCAAGAATCATGAAAACATAAGGCAAGTTCCAGGTATAATGGAAACCAGTCTGATTAGGCCTTCTAGTCTTTACCAATATTTCTCTTGTCCTCTCACTCAACAATTCATTATTGAGTACCTATTATGTACCAGGTATCATTTTAGTTACTGGGAATACAGCAGTGAATAAGACTGACAATGCGTATGGACCTTATATTCTAAAAGGGCAAGAAAAAATAAAAGTAAACTAATAAATGTGTCAGATTGGGAAAAATGCTATGAAGAAAAAAATAAAGCAAGATGAAGGAGTTACAGGCTGAGGGAAATCACTCTTTTATAAAAGGTGACCATGAAATATCACTTTGATTAGGTGACATTAGAGCAGAGTCCTAGAAGAAATGAGAGTCATGCAGATTTCTGGAGGAAGAATATTCTAGGCAAAGGGAAAAGCAAATGCAAGGGTCATGTCCAAGAAACAGCAAATAGGCTAGGAGTAGAGTTGGACAGGAGGTACCAGGGTGGTAGCAGGAGGTAAATTCAGAGTTAATTTAAGGCCTCATAGGTCACTTTAAGGGCTTAGGTTCTTATTTTAAATCAGATAAAGAGATATTGAAGGATTTTGAGCATAGGAATGATAGGATCAGTCTAGTTGTTTATTAAAAATAGGCTTTAGGAGGGAGCAAGGAGATCAGTTAGGAGGACATTGCTAAAGTCTGGGGAAGAAATGAAAATTGTTTTGAATTTTGATGGCAGTAGTGGAAATGGTTAGAAGTATTTGGAATCTGGATATATTTTGAAGGTAAAACTAACAGGATTTGCTGATGGGTTGCCTGATAGTATTGTAGGACAGAGTTCTGCACACACACAAAAAAAATCCTGGGTTCCAGTCTCTTTTGCTACTATTTAATTATGTGACTTTGAGCAATCCATGTAACCCCTTTGGGTCTTATTTACCCACCTATAAAATGGGGTCATTAACTTCTTGCTTGGAGATAGCAAGTCAAATGGTCTCATGAAGGGCCTTTGCTTGACCTATGCCTCAAAAATAGCACCCATAATCTACTGTCTTGTATTCCTCACTGTAGTTTTATGTAAAGAACTTTATCTTCTCTGCCACATTGTAAATTCCTTGGATGCTGGAACCTTGTCTATTAGGGTTATTATCCCTACACTAGAGGCCTGGTGCACAAAAATTCATGCACTCTGGGGCGGGGGGGTCCCTCAGCCTGGCCTGCACTTTCTCACAGTCAAGGAGCCCTCGAGGGATGTCAGACTGATGGAGGGGAGCGGGCCTAAGCCGCAGTCTGGCCTCCCTCTGCAGGAGGCGACCAGTGGGCTGATCTGGGACGGCACCGGCCAGCAAGCTGCCGGCCCCGCCCCCCAACCACACCTCCACTGTTGCCAGTCGCCGCTGCCCCCCCTGACTGCTGTCCCCTCCCTCTGCCCACTGGCATCAGCCTTGGCTGGCCTGGCACCACCTGCTTGCCGGCCCTCCCCACCCCTGCCAACCAGTCATTCAGTTGATTTGCATATTAGGCTTTTATTATATAGGATATTATCCAGTGTTTTGTCAATTGACTGAAAATAAACAATCTTTAAATAAAAACCCCTAGGTGAATTATAATGTTGTATTCAATTTGCTAATGGATTTTGCAAATATTTTTAAAATACTTTTTTTAATTGATTTCAGAGAGGAAGGGAGGGAGAGAGAGAAATAGAAACATCAACATGAGAGATAATCATTGATCGGCTGCCCCCTGCATGCCCCACACTGGGGGTGGAGGATTGAGCCCACAACCTGGGCATAAGCTCGGACAAGGAATTGAACCATGACCTCCTGGTTCATAGGTTGACACTCAACCACTGAGCCATGCCGACTGGATGGGATTTTGCAATTCTTCATCCCCTGCTACTACTTTTACTTTTCTTGTAATTCTTTAAATTTATTGCTTAAGAACCCCAGTTTCAAAGAGCAAGAAAGGGAAGGGAAAGAGGAAGGAAATTCCAATTCAATAGATACTATGCTGATGTAAGGAGGCTAGTTAAGAAAGAAGTTGAAAGTTTGACATGGGAGCTCAACTTTAAAGAAGAGGCAAGATTTTTCAAGTCAGAGAAGGGAAAGAAATGCATTCCAGGGAGAAGAAATAGCACTAGCCTGAAAGTGCATGCTGTAGAAAAATAAATTGCCACTGAATGAATCACTGTTTTTAAACAGGAAGACTGATATAATCAGATGCATGTTTTAGAAAAATAACTGGTGATAGTGATGAGAAGGGACTGGGAAGTGCGATAAGAAGCATGGAGAGCTCAGTTAGCTGATTATTGACATTCTAGGAGAGAATAAGTAGGTCAAATATACAATGGTCTTTATTATAATCAACAGGAACTTAATTGAATAGAATTTAAATAATTAAATGCTAGTAACAACTATATTTTCTTTAAAAATATTAGCATGCAGGGGTATTCAATAAATATTTATAGCTTCAATAATGTGTATGACTTGAGCAGAGAGCAGAAAAGGCAAGCAACAGCTACCATGTGACTTGAGGATTCCCAGGAGGCAGCAAGTGATTATAATCTGAGTAAATGGAGGTAGAGATAGCACCGAGAGGAGAGAGCGATGAGATGGGTATAGAATTAAGATGATTTTCCTCTGGGTCTGCTAAACTCACACATGGTGTAGCTCTTGAAAAGCTGAAGTTGAACACAGAAGTGAGCAGAAAGCAATTGTTAATTGAATAGATTCCAGAAAATGATGCTGTGCTTGAATAATCAGCAGCTTTTTGCAATCTGTTTACTAGATATCTGATATATAAGGTGTGGATTATTTTTTGTTTATTAAAATTTTTAGTACAATTGTAGTAAAAATGCTTGTCCTTACAGATGTTGCCAAAAGTGCTGGGAAGAATATGCCAGTTGACAATATTCCATGAATTTATGAAGGAGGAATTCATAAAAACTGTATGGATCATGGTATGATACAAACATTTCACTTTTTTCTCTTACACAAAAGCTCTGGCAAATATCAGTCTAAGAAAAATAAAATATGATAAAATAAAGTGTCTTCAGATAGTCATATGTGTCTTTCTGTGTGTCATCTCCATTTATCTCTACAGTGATTTAATGAACACCAATCATATATAAAACTTTGAGGGCAGTAATGGAGGGAAGCCTACGAAGACTTCCTTCTCCTTTACCCACAACCCCTGTCTCTTGTTACACAAGAATAATTTAATTTACATTAACATTTTGGGGTCTTTATATAATCTTCTTCAAAGGCATTTTAAAGGAGGACTTGGGGGCATAGGAGTTAGTGTATTATGAGGGCAGGAGGAAGCAATGTTCAAACCTAATTCTTAACATAGGGACTTAGGATTCCTTATGAGGTCCATGGATGGGCTCTAGTGGACCTATGGAAACCTTGAATTCTTAGGTAAAAGTGTGTGTGTGTGTGTGTGTGTGTGTGTGTGTGTGTGTGTGTGTGTGTGTATTCTGCATATACACATGCATTTTCCTAAGAAAATCAATCATTTTCATCTGAATTGTAAAAGAATTAATGACCTTAAAAAGTGCCTTAAACCCAAAGAACTTGCAGTGAAAGTTTGGCTCCTGTGGTAAGTAGTTAAGGATCTGGGAAATCTCTTTGGACCTGGAGGTCTTTCATGGATTTCGAGTCCCACCAGCCCATAGTCTGCCTACTTACTAGGCTGGTTTTCTTAAGCACTGAAAGATTGGTACTGCTGGTTATGCTACCACTTTTCCCCAGTCTGGAACAAAAGCTTTCTGCTCTCCTTATGGCAAAACTCAGCTCTTCATGAAATAAAAATGTCTCCTATGCCACAGGGAAATCATCATTCCTTCACTCAGGGCATACCAAGTATCCAAAAAGGAAGGGCATTTTCCAACTCGCTCTTTGCCCACCTCCCAGTCTATTAGGCTAACACCAAATTTACAAATCTACTCACACAGAAGAGGACATGCAAATGTTAAGGGGCTCATAACGTTCAACCACATTTTTCATGTGATGCACATTAAAGCATCTTATGTAAAAGTTGAACAAGCATTGAAAAAAACTCTACTAATTACACACAACATAAACAAATCTTTTAAAATTATAGAAAATTTGAATTCCTTGACTTCTATAGGCCAAGTGTAGAATTTAAGTGTTTGTGGATGGTGGTTCTTTTGTTACCCTTAGCTTTGTATCCTTTTATTTATATGAAATGAAGTGGGAAGAGAGAAAAAAAGGGGAGGGGGGAATGGCAGGAATCAGCTACCCACCTCCACACCAAATACCAGCAAAAACCACAGTTACACTGCCATCTAACAATAATATACTCTGTTTAAGAAACTTCCTGATCCCAGAAACAGCCATGTAACTCTAGACAATAATGACATTACATCCTGCACATGCTCAAAACCATCCTCCATAGCTTGTAACAACATACTTTTTTTTGTTGTTTTTGCTTTCTTGAACTCGCTGAGATTTTGTTCCTTCGAAAGGAGCCTAACTATGACTTTCAGAAAAGGTGATAGTGGTGGTAATCATGGTGGTTATAGATGTGGTAATATAATTTTATCATGACCTCCAGTTTCCACTGCCATACATTTGGGAACTGGGATAGGAGTGCTTGACCATTTCTTATCAGAGAGAAGAAAGCAGTCACTTCTCTTAAGGAGAACAAATGTCTGCCAGGGTAAATGATTTACTCAGAGCATTCAGTCTTTTCTCCTGTGACAGAAGCTGGGCTCAATCTCAATTTGTCATCAAAAGACAAGTCATTTCTAAACTTCTCTTTTTTTTCTTTATTGGTTAAGGTATTACATATGTGTCCTTATTGCCCCATGGCCCCCCGTCCCACCCATTTCTAATCTTCTTAAGAGAAAATATTTAGCTGCTACTGAAATCACACAAGTGTACTCAATTTTACTTTGCAAACCTACAAATGGTGTCTCTTGCTTAATTTTTCCAAGAAAAAATATTAATACTAAATAATAAAAACAACAACTTTTGCACTGAGATCACTTTGAAAAGTGCTGCTCACAAAGGCCACCTAGGGTGATAATGTGGAATATATTACCAGAGATTGAAAATTGGAAATGACTTTGAATATCTGTATGATTTTCCCAGATGCTATCAAGTATGGTTTACCTCTGGGAATCAGAGTTCTGATGGTGGTAAATATAATGATGGGTCTATAAGATCCTGGGATCCAGTCACCTATGAGGTTCCATGTTCTGTAATCCTAGAATTCAAACTCTTAAATGAATATAATCAACATTCCATGAAATCTGAGAAACACAATCAAACAGAGTACTCACGGCACAAAGCAAGCCTGAAAGTCAAACATCCACATTGAGATAATACAGCTCTCCAAGGGATCAAATGACACCAGAGACAAATGGATCAAGTTGTTTTGCAACTGATCCAAAGTGTGGTCCAGCTGTTCGCAGTCTGTTTTCCTAACATCAGAGGCGATTCACTTAAGGCAAACCATAAAAATACCTCCTTACTCATAAAAATAGATATTCCCTGACTAGTAGGCCAGACTATTCATCTCCTCAGGCCATAGTCTGTTGTTACCCATTCCCTCCTGTGTTCTCATCAAAGTAGGATTTGGGGAGAATCCTGCCAACAACTACACTTGGATTCCCTAATCCAACTGAAAGGCAGGTTATCTCAGAAGAACAGGGGAGCATCTGACTCATCCACCCTGAGACACACGCAAATTCAAGTATCATCTGCTAGGCTGCTTCTTTGGACCAAGTGTTTACACTCAGTCTATCTCAGTGATGGCGAACCTATGACATGCGTGTCAGAGGTGACACGTGAACTCATTTTTTTTGGTTGATTTTCCTTTGTTAAATGGCATTTAAATATATAAAATAAGTATCAAAAATATAAATCTTTGTTTTACTATGGTTGCAAATATCAAAAAATTTCTATATGTGACACGGCACCAGAGTTAAGTTAGGGTTTTTCAAAATGCTGACACGCCGAGCTCAAAAGGTTCGCCATCACTGGTCTATCTGGTCAAACGCTTTCAAAGTACATTCAAGTGGAAGCTGAGCTATTTCTCTTTTTTTCTCTATAAAATAGATTATGAAATATGTCTACTAAAAGAACTGTGAGGGAAATAGTGTCGTGGAAAGAGTATGCATTCATCTCTGTGAACAGACCTCAGTTCAATCTGGAATCACCATTCATTATACAAATTACCTGCTCTCTCTGCAGCTTGCTGCCCTAATCTGAGGAAGAAGGTGTTAATGACACTTGTTTTGTTAGGGCAGTACTTCTCAGACGTTAATGTGCATCTGGGGATGTTATTAGATTGCAGATTCTGACTCAGTAACTGGTCTAGGGTGAGGCACCGTGTCTGCATTTCTAAACATAACAAGGCACTGCTGATGTTCCTGGCCTGGCCCACACTTTGAGTAGCAAGGTAGTCAGGTCTTTCAAGGTTTTACTTTTACATAAAGTAGCTACAAGATTTGGTAGATATAAAGGTTTCACACAATACATTACATTAAACACTAACTATGTATACAGAGCTTCAATTCCTCCAAGAATTTGCAGTTAGAGATAGCCAAAATATAATTTTCATAACAAAACCTCTCCCATTCTTTTCTTCAAAATTGAAAAGAAACATGGAAAGAAAAACTGGTACACTGTCTGAGAATATTGGAAAGACTTCCCTGGAGGTAGCTGTGCTTTTAACTATAGCAGCCTTTTAGATAATAACCACCAAGAGATTGATACAGCAACTGAAGACCTGGGAACAGTGGTCACATATCCAATTTAACTTAAAAACATTTTTAATATAACACAGTTTATACCTTTTTCATGACTCTTGACAAGGGAAAAAAGTATTCAGAGATAATAAATGTATTTTTCATCTCAAAGTAGTCAAAAGTCAAGTGTTTAAAAGTCAAGAATATGTATGAAGAAAAGTAGCAATTTCAAAAAGACACTACTCTATTTATGTGCTATATGGATCATCTTGAAAGAGTCTATAACATTTAGAAATGTGATTTCCGTAAAGACAATAATAATCATAACCAAAATTTACTAAATACTCATGAAAATTAAGTACTAGGCTCAGTGCTTTACATGTGCCATCTCCTTTATCCTCACAATCCTATGTGGTGGGAACTAATATGACACCTAAGGCCCACTCTTGTCTTGGAGCCTTTGATCTAGCTGCTCCCTCTGCCTGTAATACACTTGTTCCAGGCCCTCACCTCCTATGTACATCTTGCTCAAATTTCACCTTTTCAAAGATAACTCCATTTAATACTGCAGTCTGCCCTGGTCCATCCATCATTTCCTTTATTCCAACTTTTGACCTCTAACATACCATATAATTTTCTTATTATATTTATTGTTTATTGTCTTTATCCACCCTTTTCCTTCCCACCAAACCCCACCCACACTCTCCCAGAATGTAAGTTCCATAAAGGCAGGGATTTTTATCTGTTTTGTTCACTAATCTATCCCAAGCACCTGGAACAGTGCTTGTCACAGAGTAGAAACTCCATAAATATTTTTGAATGTATGAATACCTATTTTACAGATGCAAAAAACTGACACTCAGTGCAGTTAAAAGACTTGTACAAGGTAATAAGCATTAGTGCCAGAATTAAAAACCAGATAATCTGACTCCAGATTAGTGCAATACTTGTTTAACAGAGCAATAAAGAAAGTGAAGATCAGGAATTTCTAAGTCTAAGCTGGCATCCAGACCCTTTGATTTCCCATGAATAACAAGATGGATAGATATCAACCAGCACTTCTCCAGGGTGGGCTCCAAAATAATTAAAGCAAGGACAATTGGGATCTGGCATGAAGATAGAAGGCATGATCGTGGGATTTCAAGTCTAACAAGTCTCTAAAAGCTGCCTCTTTAATATCCATACATTTAGCAGATGCCCTTGATATAATGCATATAATGTGCTTGAGCAACTTTAATTAATGGCAGATGTTATTAGCTATGTGCAAGGCCCTGCACCAGTGTTTCTCAAACTTTCCTTCCTTAGGCAGGGGAGACACCTGTGGAAACCTGGAGATAATTCCAGATGGAGACATCTTTGGGGTTTTGTGTGTGTATACACCGTGAACTAGGAAGAGACTTGCTCACTCTCTTTTGCCCAAATAAACAGATGAGACAGCTTCCATGGGAATGACGGAGGAAAAGGGAGCTACTAATGGAGACTATGCAGCCTTCCAGAATAATCAAACTGAGAGGAATCTGCAAACACTTCTTGGGCCAATGGTAAGCTAAGAAGCCTACCACTTGGTCACAAAAGAAGACACTGAGTGAGGCTCAATGAGGTGCTGAGCAACTGGCCTAAGGTCACATAGACAGTAGGTATTGAAGACTTGAACTCAGTCTGTTAGAATGCAAAACCCATGCTCTGGATCACTTCTATAAAGAACTTAGCACAGAGCTTGATCCCAGAAAATGCGAAATTAAAATATGTATAATACATATATACACATATAGGTGTGTGTGGATAGTCTTTCTGAAAACAAAGAGCTATTCCATTGTTCAATTCGCTTTTAATATATTTTTTATTGATTTCAGAGAGAGGAAGGGAGAGATAGAAACATCAATGATGAGAGAGGATTATTGACTGGCTGCCTCCTGCACACCCCCTACTGGGGATTGAGCTCCCAACCCAGGCATGTGCCCTTTACCGGAATCTAACCCAGGATGCTTCAGTCCACAGGCTGACGCTCTAGCCATTGAGCCAAACCAGCAGCTAGGGCTCTACTTGCATTCAGAAAGTTTCTCTCTTCTCTTCTTCTCTCTTCTTCTCTCCTCTCCTCTCCTCTCCTCTCCTCTCCTCTCCTCTCCTCCCCTCCCCTCCCCTCCCCTCCCCTCCCCTCCCCTCCCCTCCCCTCCCCTCCCCTCCCCTCCCCTCCCCTCCCCTCTTCTTTTCTTTTCTTTTCTTTTCTTTTCTTTTCTTTTCTTTTCTTTTCTCTCTCTCTCTCTCTCTCTCTCTCTCTCTCTCTCTCTCTCTCTCTCTCTCTCTCTCTCTCTCTCTCTCTCTGATTTTCTTCTTATTGTGATCTTTACCAGGAGCTCCTATCCTTTTCCACTTTCTCTTAAGGAAGGAGAATAAGCGTGGTGTGCAGATCTGATCACTAGAGGGATAAACTCCTTGCTAACCCATTAGGTTCCCCAGGAAGGATCGTGTCTCTTTTTTCTATCTAGTCTATCTATAACAGCGATTTTCAATCTTTTTCACTATGGCACATATAATCTAATGACTAAAATTCTGTGGTATACCAAAAATACATTTTTTAACAATCTGACAAAAAAAATAGGTATAATTTTGATTCATTCACACCAGAGTATTACTGTGTTGGCTGTTGTAATTTTTTTTATTTAACAATCTAAGGCATTGGTTCTCAACCTTCTGGCCCTTTAAATACATTTCCTCATGTTGTGACCCAACCATAAAATTATTTTCGTTGCTACTTCATAACTGTAATGTTGCTACTGTTATGAATCATAATTTAAATATCTGATATGCAGGACGGTCTTTAGGTGACCCCTGTGAAAGGGTCGTTTGACAGGGTCATTCGACCGCCAAAGGGGTCGCGACCCACAGGTTGAGAACCGCTGATCTAAGGGAAAGGAGGTCAGTTCCCCTGACTAAATAGTCAGGAATCGCATGTTTTAAAAATTCTTGCAGTACACCAGTATGCCGTGGCACACCAGTTGAAAATTGCTTATCTATAACATCTAGCACAGTGCCTGAACATACTTATTGGTACTCAATAAATACCATTTTAATGAATTAATAAATAAAACATAACAGGGTTATCCCAAATAACCTCTCAGTTTCCCCCTTGGCTGAAAAGACCATAAGCAAAAGCCTTGAAGCATCTGCAGAGTGCTATGAAAATGCTCAGTAATGGAATATGTGCTAAACATCTGTATATTCCATAGTGAGACACTTTCATAAACAGAGATTGGGAAGGATCACAGAAAGACGGAAGGGGAAGGAAGAAGAAAACATATTTTGTGGAGGTCCATATCTATACATAAAAAAGGCTAAGCAACTGGCCGACCAGCCAACTGGCCAGTAGCTATGATGTGCACTGACCACCAGGGGGCATATGCTCAATACAGGAGCTGCTGAGTGACAGCAACTTTGCAGAGTGCCCTCTCACACTCAGGGACCACTTGGGGGATGTCGGACTGCTGGTTTCAGGCCAGGCAGAGGGACCCCACCAGTGCATGAATCTGTGCACCAGGCCTCTAGTATTGTATATATGTACTGTGCAAAGTGCTTTTTGAGCATTACCTCATTTAGTCTTCACAACAGTTTTGGACATTAACTCTACTTTATAGGTGGGAAAACTGAGCTCTGAAGGATTTACTTTCTCCCCAAGGCCCCAAACCTACTAAGGATCTGAGGGATCTGTCCAGGCCTGCTTGACTTCAAAGCCCATTTTCTTTCTACCAAACCATAATGCAGTGCTCTATAGATTCTTTGCTTCCAAAATAGTGTTTTAAAGATGTTTAAGCACTCTTGTGAATTACTTACACTGTTGAATCATGTTTCCAATTTTTATAAATAGGGTCCACATTTTGCTTGAACTCTTTTCTCTAAAATTTAATATTTTTGTGATGGATTCCTTCAGTTTTTCCTTTTAAGCAGAATTTCTGCTTAACAAGTCACTCTAATGTCCCATTGCCCCTGGCAATGTTCATGAATTTCCAATAGATGCTCTTCTCAGAGTCATCTGCTCACATTTACTTATATTGCAAGCAAATCCATGGTTGCTCTTGCAATGACTTTTTTTAAATGTTCATTTTTGCTTTGGTTGAGCATCATCCTAAGCACAGAGAGGTCACTGGTTCCATTCCCAGTTAGGGAACATGCCCAGGTAAAGGGCTCGATCTCTAGTAGGAGAGCATGAAGGAGGCAGCCAATTGATGTTTATATCTCTCATCAATGTTTTTCTCTTTCTCACTAAGGTTTTTTTTCTCTCTCTTCCTCTCCTTCCTCTCTTTCTAAAATCAATAAAAACATATTTTTAAAATGTTCATTTTGTTTTAAATGTAGCTAGAATTTTAAATTATAAAATTGATCTCTTTAAGACTGTAGCTGTAGTATATCGCCATATTACATTTTTTTTTGCAACAATAGAAATGAGGAATGGTGTATACTAGTATAAGTGCAGACTAAGACCAAATAGAGAAAAGTGCTGACTTTCATCTGCGGAAAAACTTAATTAAATGACTTGAAGCTTTGACTCTAATTACAAGGAGCAAGAAATTTTCTAAAGGCCAATTCCAAGGACAATTTTTCTTAAATCTTTTCTCCTATCCACATGTCAATAAAGAAGCTACTGAACAAAGCTTTATGCAGGAAAATATGGTGATGAATGTATTCTTATAATTAAATCCAGGCAGTCATTATCTATGGTTCTCAAGCCTTAGAGTACACTAGAATTAACTGAAGGGAGGTTAGTACACAGATTGTTGAAAGGGTTCCCAAGATCCTTTCAGGAGTTCATGAGATAAAACCTTTTCACTACAACATTAAGACACTTACTTGCCATTTCACTCTCATTCTCTCACAAGTGTACATTGGGTTTTCCAAGGCCTATATCACATGTGATAATGTCATTGCTCAGACAATTAATGGAATATATGCTTGTATATTCTTGTTTTCTAGACTTCTAAAGTATGGTTTTGGAGTATAAGTGTGTATGTTTTCAATGGTTAACTCAGTTTATCCTCAATACATCTACTGTTCTCAACAAGCTTTTTTTCTATTATACCTGCTATAATCTGTATAACTCCATAACCATCCAATAAGTTCTTTTGAAATTCTAATGTTTTTCTTATGCTTATATGAAAATTAAAAATGTTGTTGTCTTATTTTGCAATAACATTTAAAATTATTTTGAAGTTTGCTGTACTTAAAAGAGTAGGTTATTGTATTACATTGGCTAGAAAGGTGCTGAAAGACTGATAGAGCCTTCTGCAATTGACAGTGTTGAATGACTACTGGGTGAAAACTCAGTAAAGTTAGGAAAAGGAATCACCCCAGTGTCACTTCCCAATAATACAGTAACTTGCTAAATTAAAGATTTAGCTAGAAGCATGAAGACAAAGTTAATATTTCAGGATATTAATATCTGGATAAATCTCTAGACAGCTTTTTCTCTTGCATCCACCCAATTAAGCATTAATAAAAATCTTTTGTGTGAATGGCACTAAAGTAACTTGGTTTATTGGCACTAAATACAATGCTTGGCACTAAATACAAATGGTGATGCAATATATAAAGTGTAAAATAACTGTATTTGACTCTCATGTTTGTACTGAAAACTATGCTGTAAACTGAATTGGTAATTTTTTCATGGAACAACAATTGGACTGATGGTACAAAAGCAACAGTGGGTAAAACTCCGAGAAGTTTAGCACAAGTCAAGTCAGGAGCATCAAACTATCCTAGTGATCATTGTCATATAACTGCAATAAAACAAAAATACTTCCTCTGATAAAATAATAAAAGTTATTAATTTTATTAAATTTTAACCCCTGAGTACATATTGAAAAAATAATCTGTATGAGTAAATGAAAAATATACATAAAAGACTTCATCTCCACAGCAAACTATGATGTCTGTCTCAAGGACAAACACTTGTATGATTGTTCGAGTTGTAAACTGCATTGGTAATTTTTCATGGAACAACATTTTTACTTGAAACAATGACTGACAGACAAATTGTGATTATTCAGACGGGTTTTTAAAAGATATTTTTTTCACAAAAATGAACAAAGTAAGCCTGTCACTTCAAGGAAAACAACTGACAAAACCTGCTGCTGATTATAAATTTTGAACTGTTGAATGAAAGTTAGGATTTTAGGATATTTGTATCTGTACTATGAGCTTGTCTGCTTCCCAAAACGTACAGACTTTTTTGATTCGGTCAGCAGTGATAATAAATGTTCTTGATGCATTATGATGAAATGTGCCAACATTTGCGATATCTGTGTAACAATTCACAACTCAGCAAAACAGTGTTTTCCAAATGATCAATGCATGGTGTTACAACATCGTACATGGGTAAAAGATACATTCAAAATACAAGACCAATAGATTTTAATGCATCAGAGTATGAAAAGTCTATTGATATGGCTTCATATTTCACATTGCGACAAATCTTTAGGAAACTATCACTTGTAGAATTTCAATGTAGTATCTGAGAAGAATAGCTGCAAAAACCTGAAAAAGGCTATTCAAATACTTCTCTGTTTTCTAGCTATATATCTCTGTGAGAGCAAATTTTCTTCATATTCTTAAACCAAAATAACATATTGCCACAGAATATAGCAAATGATGTGAGAATCCACATATCTTCAGTTGAGAAACAGCTATAGACAATTAGGATTTCCATAATCTAATATCCCAGCCAGATCATCCTATATAATCCTCCACTAGTTGAGAAGAAATTTCCATGAACAAAAATAGTCCAATCAGCGTTCATGCCTCTCTCTTAAATATTAGTGGAGATCCAAGGATCATTTGACATTTAGGAAAATTCACGTGAGAGACAAAAACCGAAATAAAGAAATGGGGAAGGGAGGAAGGACATAGAGGACAAAATGTTTAATTCAGAAACTGTAAGAAAGAGAGAGAGAGAGAGAGAGAGAGAGAGAGAGAGAGAGAGAGAGAGAGAGAGAGAGAACAAACAGAGGGAAAGAGGAAGGGGAGAGAAAAGAACAAAAGAAACTAAATAAACAACTAAAATTAATATCCTCAGAGAAATAAGGAACTAAGCTATATGAAGCCATAAAAAAAAAAGAAAATTTTGAGGACTAAAAAGAGCTTTTGGAAATTAGAAATATAACAGAAATGAAAATGTCAACAGAAAATATGGATGATTAAGGAGATTTATCAGAAAATGGAAGAAAAAACAAGAAAGAGAAAAATTTATAAAAGTTAGAGTACTGTTTGAGGACTTCTGATATCTGATAGTGGAAATTCCATAAAGAGAGAGCACAGAAAATAAATAGAAAAAAATTATCCAAGAAAAAAAATTCAAAAAGAGATTTCTAAACTGAAGGGTAAGAATTTCAGATTGACAGGGTCCACCACATACCTACTGAACAGAATAAAAAGAGAACCATGTAAAGGATCGCTTAGGACAAAACGATCTTAAAAGTACCAAGATAGAAAAAAAACAGGGCAAATAAAAGGATTGGAAATTAAAAAGGCATTGGATTTCTCAATAGTTACAAGGAAAGCTAGAACAAAATGGAGCCAACGCATCAAAATCTTAGGGAAATCTTTATGCATCCAAAATATAAATCAAATTCTAATACAAGGTCTCAACATGTTTACTTCTCATTTATCTTTTCTCAGGAATTTCCTGGGGGAAAATGTTCCCCCAAAATAGGGAGTAAACCTCAAAAAAAGGCATGGATCCAACAAATAAGAGAGTCAAAGGAATCCCCAGGATGATGGTGAAGGGAGATCCCAGGATAACAGCTGTGCAGGAAGCACAGAGATCAACCAGTCCAGATGGGACCAGAGGAGGACAAGAAGAAACTGATGGCTACCTGGGGGTGTTTGCACAGAGAGAGATTTACCCTCTGATACAGAGTTAGGGATAGATTAATAGGAAATTAGGCAAATGAAAAAGACAGTTATTAATTCCAGGGGAAGCAAAAAGTTGTGAAAGAAAATGTAACCATAGCACACCACATTCTCTGCTGTGAATCATATTTATTAGTAATAAAAATGTGAGCACTGAATTCTGATCTCACCAATACTTAAGTAAAATGTTGGAGGATGGACAAAGGTAAGTATGTTTTAGTGTGCAAGGAGTTAGGGAGGTAAGAGAGCTAAATTCTCATTTTCCATAGTAGGAAATTAATAGATAATATTTGAATTGGAAAAAAATCAAGAAACAGCAGGATCAGACTGTTACTTAGAAATATGGAAATAAGTATCAGAAGTGGCTAAAATTATGATGATGCTTCTATAGAGGGGCAATAAGAGGTGGGAAGGGTGGAGCTGGGTACTGCTGGTTTCTATTATGAAGAAAAATGCACTACATGCTGATTACAGAAAGACTGGAAACTACAAAAAAGAAAATATGAGAATAAAAGAGTCCCTATATGCCATCTACCCAAAGATTAACACTATAAATCTGTTAGTGCATTTTCTTTGAATTAATGTGCATTTTATATTATTGGGGTATGACTTGTATATTTTATATTTTACTTTATTCACTTGACAAAAGCATTTTCCCATTTATTATGTTCTCATACATATTTTCAGAGCAATATATTATTTTGTAATAAATAACATTATGTATCTAGGTGTAACAATGTAGGCCTATTTTCCTAATATTTTATTTTGAAAAATTTCAGAAACAGGTAAAAGAATTATATAGTGAAAACCATATATCCATCACCATGGTATTACAATGAATGCTTTGCTATATACATCCTCTACCACACATTTATCAATCTATCCCTTTATCCATTCATTGATCTATTTTATGTACTGAGGCATTTCAAAGTAAATTGCAGGCTTTGATAAACTTCATCCTAAACACTTCATCAGGCATACTATTGATTAGAGTTCAGTATCTGTTTATTGTTATTTTTCTTAAGTTTTACATACAATGATATGCATAAATATTAGGTATATCATTTGATGAATTTCAAAAAATGGATAATCCTGTGAAAACTAAATTGCTATCAAGATGTAGATTACGCCGAAACCGGTTTGGCTCAGTGGATGGAGCGTCGGCCTGCAGACTGAAGGGTCCCGGGTTCGATTCCGGTCAAGGGCATGTGCCTGGGTTGCGGGCATATCCCCAGTGGGAGATGTGCGGGAGGCAGCTGATCGATGTTTCTCTCTCATCGATGTTTCTAACTCTCTGTCTCTCTCCCTTCCTCTCTGTAAAAAATCAATAAAATATATTTAAAAAAAAAAAAGAATCAAAATATTAAAAAAAAAAAGATGTAGATTACATTATACTCACCCCAGACAATTCCCTCATCCTCTCAATCCATATCCCTACCCCCTACATCGACAGAGGCAGTCAATGTCCCCATTTAAAAAATCTATTCCAAAATTTCATGTAAATAGAATGATACAAATGTATTTTTATATGACTTTTTGCACTTAGCATAATGTTGAGGTTCATTCATTTGTGGAGTGTATCATTAGTTTGTTCTTTTATCTTGCTGAGTAGCATTCCTTATACAAATATACAACAGTCTGTTTATTCTCTTGTTAATGGCACTTGGTCTGTTTCTAGTTTTTGCCTATTTTTAATAAAACTGTTATGAACCCTTCTATAAAAAGTTTTTGTGCAGTATGGGTATTTGTTTTCATTTCTTTTGGTTAAATACCCAGCAATGAAATGATTCTACAATTAATGCTTTACTATATACATCCTCTACCACACATTCTTGATTTACTTTACAATATTAAGAAATTTTCACCTCAGCATTTCTCAGGGTTAGAGGAACATGGCATTTGGTTTTAATTTTTACTAAGTCCTCCTGGCCAGGATTTTCTGGAATTGTTCCAAATCTTGACTGAACACTATAGCTGGAAGGAATAAATGACAGATTTCAGGTGCTACTTGTTGTCCTCAAATGAGTTAAAAACTTTGGGAGTATTTTTAGAGTAGTTGCAAACATATGATCTATATCTTGAGAGAGGGCCAGTAGCCAATAAACAAAATGTATTTATAAAACAATCTATTTCTCCAATATAAAAAATACTGCGCTCATTTCATTCCATTTGCATGATAAAGTGTGCTTCACTAGGGAAGAAGAGCTTTCTCTGATCCCTCCCTGTCAGCTATAATTGATCAAGCCTTACCCATTAATATCTGTATACTTATTTCATTAGTTCTCCCTACAAACACTACAAATTCTTCAAGTTCAACCTTTATCCTACATTATCCAGATAGTCTTTTGTGAGGACACTGAAGAGGATTTAAATTCCCACACTGGAATGTAATACTTTCAGTAAAGGATCATTTATTGCTATCAAAGCAGTAATAGTAGATTATTCCAACTTCAACTCCAAACTCTGCCACTTTCTATGCAATCTTTGGATTTTTTACAACTTTCTCTAAGTCATACATAAATAGAGACAAAAAGAGTCCCTACCTCATTTGGTTGTCATGAGGAGATATGGTAAGGCATATAAAAGTTCGCAACAATTCCTGCCCTATTGTTATTATCATTGTTGTTATTGCCCAATAAACAATTGCCTAATTGGAGGGCTGGGTGAAAAAGGTGGAGAGATTAAAAATTACAAATTGGCAGTTACAAAATAGTCATGAGGATATAAAATACAGGGTAGAGAATATAATAAATGAAAATGTAATAATTAAGTATGGTGCCAGGTAGGTACTTGTAATATTAGTGGGATCACTTTATAAATTATATGGCTGTCTAACTACTATGCTCTACACCAGAAACTAATCTATAACAATAAAAGCATAATATGCTAATTTGACCAGACAGCCAAACGACCTTCCAGACATCCTTCCGGATGACCTTCCGGATGAAGCCAGGGCTGCGAGGGCCAAGCCCCTTTCACAAATTTTGTGCATTGGGCCTCTAGTATAAAATAATATTGAATGTTAACTTAATTTAAAAAGAAGAAAACTGAGTCTCATAAAGATTTGCAAAGGTAACAGAGATAACAATTGAAAGAACTGTGGTTCAAACACAAGTTTTCTAATATCAATGCCTTTGTGCTCAAACACTCAACCATATGGGTGTCTGGTTCTATTATTCCTTCTTTGTTGTAGTTTGAATATGCCACTTTTAACTTAAGCAATTAATAAAATGGAAGTGTTGTTTTAAAAGTAAAACAATTGCCTAAATCAGCAGTTGTTAAATAAAATAATGCTATTTTGGTGGAAGAAAAAAACTCACAAATTATAAAAATAATAATTGTAAGTTACAATAAATTCTATGAAAAAAAGAGCTAAGAAAGAGAATTGATGAGGAACCTATTTTATAGGGAAGGCTTCTTGAAGGAGATAACATGTAAGTTGTGCCTTAAGAGATGAGAAGTAGCAGGTCACACACAAAAATGGGGAGGACAGTATTCCAGGCAGAAGAATAACATGTACAAAGGTCCTGAGGCAGCCATGTCTGTGAATTTTCTATGAACCACAAGACCATGAGTGTGTTGGGACAGCGTGAGTAAGGGTAGAGTAGCACCAGATGCAATCACAAAGAGTAGAAAGTTTGGCTTTTGGGCTAAGTGCAAAGGGAAGATCCTGAAGGGTTTTAAACAAAAGAATGACAAGATTGTCAGACTTACTCTATCCATGACTCAATTTGAAGGAAGGTAAGATAAAATAAACAATTTGAAGGAAGATATGAAAATATTTGGAACTTGTTTAGAGAAACTAAGAGTATTTAGGTAGAATGCAATATTTTCCATCGTAATTGAAGTTATTGATTGCCAACAAACCAAAAATCCTTTTGGGATACTTAATAAAGATTTCATCCACTTTCTTTCACACCTGTTATGAATATGCAAGGACTACGGTGACCCACTTAAAACAGAGGAAGACAAGAGTTCATGAGCTAGGGAGCAAGGGTTGGAGTAACTGAGAAAGATGGCCATAGTTGATAGATCTGAGGGCACAGAATGGGAGCATGTAGCTGAGCTATGAAGACCACATTAGATGAGAGATGATTTGGAGGATGCTGTGGGATAGATTTCTTACAAAAAGGAAGGGCAGGATTCCAGTATAAAACTGTGAGACATTGTAAGATGTTGGAAATTCCGGAATACATGGTATAAGGAGACTTAGAAAAGATGTAAATTTATATTTCAGATAATTATTGTTATAAGTCAATCTCCCCTTAGGGTAACATAGTTCTGCTATTTTAAGCTTCTTCCTGGAATGTTGGAGGGGTTAATTCTCTCTTGAAGCTGCTTCATTCCCTTCATATTCTTTTTTTTTTATTTGCTTCTTATTAGTGACTCTCTTGGCACTAATTAAGACCACTGCCATTAATGTAATGAAGCATTTCTATTTTCATATGATATATTGAGTAATTAACAATATTTCCTCTCTTAAGGAAATTTATTCCTAAGGAAAAGCTTATGGGGAAATGCTGGCATGTTCAAATTTCCATCACCTGCTCACTGACGACAGATTGATTTAAAAGTGTACATAATAGCCGAGCTTTCCCAAATGTGTCAGTGTTGCTATTTTTTGTAAAATTGTATTATTATGAGATAGTATGTGTCATAAGAACAGCTTTGGGGTTAGTTTTAACTTTTTTTCTTGGAGGATGAAGAATAGTCTATTAAATGTCAGATATAAACTTCATGACAAGTAATATCTTTTATTTCACAGCAGCTGATAGATAATAATAGCAAAAATGGTGAATACCTACTGTTGCCAGGTAACTGCATCCACTGTGCTTCCTGCCACCTTCATGAACCTGTAAGGAAGAAAAATAACAAAGATATTGCAACTTGAAGCAAACCGTATCTACAAAGTTAAAATGAAATAAGCTGAGACATACATAAATCAGGCCAATGCCTGGGTAGCTATGCTTTCTGAAAGTGTCCACAGCCCTTTTATAAACATGGTCTATCCAACAGCTATTGAAGTTAAACTGTACAGAAGGTAAAGGTAACTCTACTTTCAGCTTTCCACACATCCTTACCATCTGGAACTCAAGACCCTATAGGACATTATGCCTATGTCTATCTTCCCAAGCCCATGCCTGATAGCTCCCACGTCACTCTCACTATGATCAAAACTTATCTGCCCCATTTTGTATTCTCTAAAGACTCTGAGATTTGCTAGAAAACAAATAAAGGATGACATTTCACAAGAATTAGAACACAATCGATGCCTCTGAAAAACCTCAGACCTCTCCTTTTGAAGAGGGCACAGGGAAACCCAATTTACTTATACAAGTATAAAGTAATATCAAATATACTCCTATGATGGGCTGGGAGATATGCCTTTCAACCCTGAGACCCTGAAGAACTTTTCTTCAGACAGAAACTATCTTCAATCAGGACTTCATAACAAAAGAACTCTTTTACTAGGAAGGGAGATGGTGTTTTTCAGGAAGGCCCTATTCCTGCTCTACCCCAGCATAACCTTGCCAGGTGTAGACATAAGCAAAGGGGTTTTGCTTTGTCCAAATAGAGGTCTGCGTTGCCATTATGGTAGAAGAGGACTGAGTTTCTATAGGTCTAGAGAGAGGTTGAGAGAGGACAACAGGACTATGACTTAGCATTAGAGTGAAGTTTATAAAAGAAGATGAAGAGGAATGAGAGGAATGAGACAGGGCCTGGGATACGGAGAGGAGAGGGGAGGGGAAGAGAGAAGCAGTTGAAGGAAGAGGGGTGGAGAAAAGGCTTGGGTATTCTCTTTTCCACCCTGCCAAGTGCTCTTTCTAAGTCAATATGCATAGAATCAGCTACTTGCTTGAATAGAGAGGGGAAAACTGGAAAAAAAAAATACAGGGAGAATAAAAACAGATTAGCATCTCAAATACTATCCCGGCCACGTACATATTCTAAGCAGTGGAGACCTAATAATAATCTTACAAGTAGGATCATCGAAAAATAAAGAGGGGGAGATAAAATTTTACACCCCTCCCAAGGATATTTTAAAAATTAGAAAACCTAGACAAACTTAGATATAAGTATTTTTTTTTTTTAAATCCTCACCCAAGGATATTCTTCCATTGATTTTTAGAGAGAGTAGAAGAGAGGGGAAGACAGAGAAAAATATCAATGTGAGAGAAACATATCAGTTGGTTGCCTCCTGCATGAGCCCCTCCCAGGGCCCTGGGCCGGGGAGGAGTCTGCTACCCAGGTACCATGCCCTTGACCAGAATTGAACCCAGGACCCTTCAGTCCACAGGCAGACGGTCTATCCAGTGAGCCAAACTGTCTAGGGCTAAGAATCATTTTTTAAAAAGAAACAAAATACTTAAAATATATTTACATGAGCTTTACTCCTCCAAAGTAATTTCTAAAATCTCTGAAATAGAAATACTATTTTATATAAAGCTGTCTCCATTGATATATAAAAATAACCATAATGAAAATAACACTGACATTTATAATGCTTTCTCACTGTAAATTTTTTTCAGCTTTGTATGTGCATAACTTCACATCACCCTGAAAACAACCTGAGTAGGCAGATATTTCTAATTTATAGTGGAGGAGGCTGAGTCTCATAGAGGTTATGTACTAGCTCAAATTCATAGAGCTCATTACTAAACCCAGGTTCTCCGATTTCAAATCCTACCCTCTTTCTAGGATCCTGTGCTGCCTCCAAGCTGTTTTCACTGAGGCCAAGAAGTGCAGTATAACTCTTAGATGCAAAAATAAGTTAAATTTTGACTTGAGAAAATACTACCATATTTATCAGAAAAGGCATAAAGGCCTGAGCATCGTCTTTGCCTGCTGGCTTCCTCTCACAGACTTTAGCACTTCCATGCCTGTTTGTAAGACAAGGCGCTAAAGCAGGTATCAAAAGGTGACTGACTCATGGCCTCTGCTATAAGACAACCACAATAAAGTCAAGAAGACAGACACTGAGACAATTAGCTATCAGAATCTCTATGTGTGCACTAGTGGTACAAACTAACTGTTATGAAACAGCAGTAAAGGGAGCAGTTAGTTCTACCTTCTCTGGTGTTAGAAGAGGGCTAAGCATTGAGAAAAGCTTCACATCACACATGACATTGCATCTGGCACTGAAAGAAGGGTAGGATTTTGCCATGAAGAGGGAGGTATAGAACAGCTTGAGCAAAGCAAGGAAGAGTCAAAATGAGTGTGTTCTCAGGAGTCCAGCGTGGCTGGATGTCAGGGAATAGATAAGGGAGTGGCAGGAGGTCAGAGGAGCCTGTGATGCTAGCGTGTCTGGCCTTTATCATGTAACAACTAGGTACACTTCCCTATCCTATTAATATTTGTATCACTAGCACTTAACATATTAATTATAAAATACAGCTAGCTCAATTTTCATATGTATATTTGTTGGATTTACCCTGTGTTTAAACAAGAGAGGGAGTGTCAGGATCAGATACGAGTTTTAGGAAGCTCACTCTGCTTATGGTAAACACTAGGGGCCCGGTGCACGAAATTCGTGCACTGGGTGTGTGTTGGGGGGGAGTGTCCCTCAGCCCAGCCTGCCCCCTCTCACATACTGGGAGTCCTCAGGCGTTGACCCCCATCACCCTCCAATCGCAAGATTGGCCCCTTGCCCAGGCCGGACGCCTCTGGCTGAGGCATCCGGTCCGGGCAGCGGGGACCCACAGCTGCAGCGGCCAAGCGATCGTGGGCTTCGCTTTAGGCCCAGGCAAGGGGCCCCTAGCTCCTGGGACTGCCAGCTTCAACCGTGCCCAGCTCCCATCACTGGCTCCACCCCTACTTCCTGCTATCACTGGCCAGGGCGGAAAAGGTGCCTGATTCTCCAATCATGGCTGGGGGGCAGGGCAAAGGCGGCCCCAGGGCCGCCTTTGCCCTGCCCCCCAGCTCTTAGCTCCCCCTGGGTTTCCGATCACTGTCAGTGGCAGGGGGCTTCTTCCTGCTTTCCCTTTCGCCTCCCTGCATTGTGCCTACATATGCAAATTAACCGCCATCTTGTTGACAGTTAACTGCCAATCTTAGTTGGCAGTTAACTGCCAATCTTGGCAGTTAATTTGCATATAGCCCTGATTAGCCAATGAAAAGGGTATCGTCGTACGCCAATTACCATTTTTCTCTTTTATTAGTGTTGATTATAGGTATAGGTGTGGACTAACTGACAGGAGATGAATGTAGAAGTTGGGAGACTTTGAAACGTGAGAATGAAGAAAAGACACAATTGAGAAACACTGCTGGAGCATCTAAGAGGACCTGACAGGTGTATTTAAGTTGGGGGAGAGAGAGTACCCCAAAGTTTAAAAGTTTTTCTAAATTTTTTCAATAACATTGAATGTGATTTTTTAACTGATTTGAGGGGAAAAGAGACAGACACACACACACACACACACACACACACACACAGAGAGAAAGAGAGAGAGAGAGGGGAACACTTATTTGTTGTTCCACTTATTTATGCATTCATTGGTTGATTCTTATATGTGCCTTGACCGGGACCGAACCTGAGACCTTGGTGTATGGCATAATGCTCTAATCAACTGACCTACCCGGTCAGGGCCTCAATATGATTTTATATTAGTTTCATTATATGTACAGCATAGTAGTCACATGATACGCTTTATAAAATGTTCCTCTGACATTTCTAGTACCCATCTGGTACCATACATAGTTATTATGATATTATTGACTATATTCCCTATGCTATACTTCACATCCTCTTGACTATTTTGTAACTATTAATTTGTACTTCTTAATTCTTCACCTTTTTCACCCAGCTTCCCAACCCCTCCCCTCTTTGGTAACTGGACCCTGAACAGTTTTTTAAACATATATTTTTACTAGAGGCCTGATGCACGAAATTCGGGGCTTGGTTCTCACAGCCCCGGCTTCATCCGGGAGATTGTCTGGACGGTCATTCTGCTGTTCAGCCACCCAGTCTAATTAGCATATTATGCTTTTATTATTATAGATTGATTTCAAGAGGAAGGGAGAGGGATAGAGACAGAAACATCAATGATGAGAGAGAATCATTGGCTGGCTGCTTCTTGCACACCAGGGGGCCAAGCCTACAACCCGGGCATGTGCCCTTGACTGGAATCGAACCCAATACCCTTCAGTCCCCAGGCCAATGCTCTAACACTGAGCCACACTGGCTAGGGCTGAATCCTTAACTTTTAATTGCAATAATGTTTTTGCTCATATGGGCAACCTGGGAACAGACTTTTGAGGCTGATATTGGTGAATATATTACAATCCTTCTGGCTCTGTCTCAGAGAACTTGAAGTAAATAGTTATTGATGGTAAGTTACGCATTCACAGAAAATTAGGAGGAAAAATTTAATCATCAATGCCTTGTTTGGCTAAAAGGCTTTGGACAGACAATAAAGAATACATCTAATTTGGCATTTTGGAAGTTAGAAAATGGTTCTTTATGATACTATAATCTGAAGATACTATATACATTGGATAGTTTGTTCTACTGTAGCTTGATAATTAAGTTCTTAAATACCCTTCCATTATCAAATGCAGCATTATAAAAAGAATGAGTAAACTAGAGTTAGGAACATTTAAAGTGATGCTAATGTTTTCTCCCCACACCTCTCAAAGAAAATCTATAATATCAATAATTATAAATTAATGGACCCATATGTAGAATATTATATAGTTTACAGAGCAATATTTTAAAATTGAATATAGTAAAAGACTTACCATGATCCTGGGCAGGAAAATCAATTATTATTCTTAAAGTAATTTATGGGTTTAATAAAATTCTAATAAAAAAATGCCAGCAGATAGTTTTGAAACTTTATAAAATCATTCTAACATTCATCTGAAGAAGCCAAGAAAATCCTAAAAAATTGGAATAATGAAGGGACATTTATTTGATGTACCATTTATTAAAATACACCATAAAAGTTGCAATGATTAAAATATTCCTAGCTCAGAAATTAGTAAGTAGATATATGGACCAGAAAAAGAATATTTTTAGTTTGCATATAAGAATTTATTACAAGAAAAAAAATCAGTATATAGAAAAGCCAAAGCATTTTTAATATGGATTTGTGGCTATTTAAAAAGATTAAAGTCAGATCCTCATTTAATATCTTATCCTATATAATAAAGAGGTAATATGCAAATTAACCCTCATGTCCTCACAAGATGGCTGCCTTCGACCAGGCCAGCAGGGGCGACAGGTTGTGTGGGGCCACTAGGCTGTCGGGGGGGAGGGGTCGTGAGGGGTGAACAGGCCGGCAGGGGGGGCATTTGGGGGCAACCAGGTCAGCAGGGGGGGCAGTGAGGGGTGACCAGTCACCCCTCACTGCCCCCCTGACAGCCTAATTGTCCCCAGCTGCCTCCCCCTGCTGGCCTGGTCACCCCCAACTGCACCATGCATGAATTTCATGCACTGGGCCTCTAGTTTTGTATAAGAAATCAAAATAGTAAAAATGTAGTTTAGCTTTATTATATTTTTTTAATACTTCAATCACAGCTTAACATTTTAAAACAAATGATATTATCTTCTTCACTTTAGTAGTATACTGAAGCAATAGAAAAGCTGTTTTGCTAATTTTGAGAAAACATCATTATGATATACCATGTTCACATGAAAATTGCTGTAAACTATATCTTTTCTTTTTTCCCTCATAGCAAACTAATAGACCAACCTCAAACATATGGAAGCATTTCTGCACTTATTTCAAGGAGAAAAAAATCTAATTTTCAAATAATGTCAAGCAAAATATGCACTTCCAAATACTACCAGAATGACCAAACATGCCCTTGTTTTTTGAAATGTGTAAAAAACTCATCTCAAATGGAGCAAATGTTTTGTTTTCAGACGTCCTCAAATGTTATTTTAAAAACTCTAGAAATACAAAATCAACCACAGAAATAACACATAAAGAAAACTGATTAGACGAAACTCCAAGGAATGGATATTATAGTCAAAGCGTTTTGGAGAATTCTCCCCATCCCCATTCTCCTTCCCTGAGAATTATGGCTCTCTACCTACTCTGCATTTATATTGTTTCTATACTCTGCTTTTTAAAAATATAAATTTATTTTCATTGTTGAGAGTTAGAGATGTCCTACATTTTCCCTACTTTGCCCCTCTCCACCTGCTCCCACTCTACCCCAGGCCTTCAGGGCACTACTGTCTGTGTCCATGGGCTATGCATGTAAGTTCTTTGGTTAATCTCTTCCTGTCCCCCTTCCCTCTGAGATCTGTCAGTCTGTCCCATGCTTCCATGTCTCTGGACCATTTTGTTAAAGTACGGTTGGCATATAATATTATATCAGTTTCTGGTGTTTTTAGATCTATACTGGCAATGTGGATGACAAGTCCAAAAAGATAATTTTCTTTGTTTAAATCTAGCATTGATGGATTCTTCTCTCTAGTTCTGCTTGTTTCTCAGAAACTGGCCCAAACCACATAAATGAATAACTTCAACACAGCTGCAGAATGCTCAGCAACAGTAATATTAGAGGTGGAATAACATGCACACAGACTAGTGTTGTCAGAAGTAAAATACCACTGGGAAAGTGAAATATCATTTAGGATCAGTATTATCCAAGGATTTTCCACCATCCACTTCCATTCTAATCCCTAGATTTAGGTCTATGAATGTGCAAGTAAAAGATGACCAAGGATGTGAATAACAACAAGAGAGAACGATCTTGGTTCTCCAAGGTTGGATGTCCATACCTGAATTATGGAGACAGAAATTCTGGATGGTTAATTCCGAGAACAGAAGCTGTCTATGCTCATGCTGACATCAAATTGTGCAAAACAAGGATAAGAGACAGAAGGGGCAGGAACCTGTATCAAAGGAAATTAGCCAGTGCCAGGCAGACCTTTCAGTATTGGGGAGTCTTTCCCATTGGAACCAATGTGCTGCTATAGAAAAAATTACATATATATATATATCCCCTTTCATTGTGAGAGTTCCTTTCCTCTCCCAAGAGACCTCGAATCTGGGAGAATTTCTTTCCTTTGTTATCCACCTGCACATATGACGTATCTGAAATATTGTTGAGCCTTCTCTCCCAGGGCATATCACAGCTCTCTCTTATAATAAGGCACATCTTTATTCATGGTCTTTGGGGTTTTGATTTCTACTTCTGGACCACAAAGTGCAACCCTAAAAACTGGATTCTAAATTTTTCTCCCAGGAAGGAGGATAAATCCTTCACAGAAAACTGAATGTTTAAATGAGTACAAACTTCAGTGAGACTGGGCAGCCTGATCTTTCTTCCCTTGTCTAAAAAGAAAATCTTTGGTTATATACCTAACATGAATAAGATTTAACAGCCATTCCACACATAAAACTAAGAAAAACATGTGAGAAAATTGTTCATTTTGAGTTACAGCAAACCAGGCATCTTCCATTTGGTCCAAAGCCAGTTACTTTTCCATGGCTAATTATACATTGAGCTATACTAGGTACTGCATTGAACAAATAAAATATTGACAACTTTCTTTCTTTCTCTTTCCCTCCTTTCAAGCCTCCCTTCATTTTCCCTGGCTCCCCGCTTCCTTTTCTCTCTCAACCTCTACTTATATATAACTAGAGGCCTGATGCTTGAAATTTGTGCAAGGGGCTCAGCCCCCTGACGCCATGGTGGCCACCTCTGCCTGGGTCCCCGCCTGCTGCAGCAGCTGGGGGCCTCTGCCTTGGCCTCTGCCGCCATAGTGGCCACCCACTCTGCCTCGGCCCTCACAGCCTCGGCTTTGTCCGGAAGGTTGTCCAGAAGGACGTCTTGTCTAATTACCATATTATGCTTTTATTCTTATAGCTTGTACACTGGCAGTAGGCTGATAGACTTCCCTTCTAGCTAAAAATTCCATTAAATGTATAGATTTATAGAGCTGTAAATATACAGAGACTAGAGATGGGTTGAAACTCTTTAATCAGTCTCTCTTGCCAATAAGTTATACCCATCAGGATTAATTTAAGAAAGCTGCTTAATGAAGAAAGGAAAAAATAAGTTAGCTAAAATTACTGATTGACAAACACTTGGTAAGTAGTTTATATAATGTAAAAACCCTGTAAGATTGGTATTATCACTTTTGTTTCATAGATGAAAAAACTGCTCAAGATCACCCAGGTAATAAGTTGCAGAGCCATAATTCAAATGCAGTTCTGATTCTAATGCACTTGTTTAAATCATGCAGAGATGGCAAATTTGTGATATGTGTGGTGCTGCTCCCTTTTTCTGAGCTTATGGTAGATATTAATAATAGATATCAATACTCTCGTTAATCTCAGAATTGACCTAAGAATCCTTCTCAAGTCAGGGTTCTAGCCACTTTTACCTGGAACTGGCCCCCAACATGAAGTCTATTTGCTGCTAATGGGCGGTGGGGTTTGGGAGAAAGGAGGCTACATGGGACAGCGTCAGGAACTAAATGGAGGCAGATGTGAGACAATAATGCATGAAGGACAAACTAGGTTTGATTAGAAGGAAGGCAAATGTCAGGGATATGGGGGATGATGAGAGAAGATGCCAAAGTGGAACTGGAAGGCTACAGCTGGAGCTGGAAGGTGCTGGTTAGGGGAATATTGGACAGACATGTCTTGACAGCCTAAAATACTGCTGAGGAAATCTTAAAGACTTGGATGCAAGCAAAGAAGGATAACGGACCTGATATGATTTTCCCTGGCTGTGGAGCCTGATAGGAAAAGGAAAAATGCATCAAGATGTTATGATGAATTTCACACCAAAAAGCAAACTGTCCAAAAACTCAAGTCCTGGAATAAAGCTGCATCTAAGAGAGTGAACACTGTGGAACTAAGATGAAGAAGAATTTTATTTTTCTACTATGTTAAGCTGATCCTTTGTTCAAGGATCTTCATTCAGGAAAACAGCACCACATGGGCCCAGGAGTCAAACAGATAAATAATTTAAGACCTGAATCCACAGCTTATTTGCCAAATGACCTTGGGTACATTGTTTAACCTCCCTGAACCTTTTCAAATAGAGAGAAGAGCAACTATTTCCCAAAGATTTTGTGAAGATTAACAAGATAACAAACATGAAGGAACAGGGGTATTGCCCAGTATACTGTTGGCACTCAATAAATGTGAGCACCTCCATTCTTTGATCTGTAAAATAAATAACACCTGATCTGCCTCTATTAGAGGACAGTGGTTCTCAAACTTTGATGAACAAAGAATCTCTTAGGATCCCTGTTCAAAATGCCAATATCTATGCCCTATATCCACACAGTCTGTTTTGGTAGGTCTAGGCTGAAGTCTAAGAATCATGCTATATTTTTAAGAAGCTCTCTAGGTGCTTTTAATGCAGGGGGATCATGACCACACCTTTGACAGAATTTGATATTAGGAGCATCTGTAGAATAGGCCACTCTTGGAGGAGAAAATAGGGTTTTGAGGAAAAGTAGAAGAGGAAAGAGAGGGGAAAATAGAAGAAAGTGAGTGAGGAAGAATATCTCCCAAGAGAGCATATTTGAAGGCTCACCACATAAAGAGAAGCTTAGCACAAACCAGGCCAGTGAGGCCCGAATGAAGTAAGGAAAAGGGAAAGCTGGAGAAGATAAGAGTAAAGAACTGAGCAACAGCAAAGCATTCGTTGTAGAGCCTTGTCAGACATGGTAAGGAGATTTAATTTTGTTATAAGAGAAGTGAAAAGTCATTAGAGTCTTTAGCAGTGACTGACATCATACACACACACACACACACACACACACACACACACACACACACACACACACTATCTGTACCCGGCCATGCATTGCTGTGGCTCAGGCTGGTTAAATGGAAAAGAAAAGAGAAAGTGCACATTTCTAATATGTTTAATTTCACAATGCTTGTGGGTATACAATATTTTTTGTTGTTCCATTGTCTGTGCAGATATAGAGATTGTCTGGTTTGCCAACTGTAGAACACGCAACATATAATTGTCCATGTGAGAAGCAATCCGTGTCTAGATCTAAACGGCACAATTGTAAAGATTGGCCCTGAGCTTTGTTGATGGTGATTGCAAACGCCAATCAAATTAGGAATTGCAATCTCTTAAATTGAAATGGCATATCCATTGGAATCATAGGAATGCAAGGAATGAGGACATCCTCACCTTTGAAAGGTCCTGTCAAGATTGTTGCTTCTACGATGTTGCTCATTAATTATTTTACTGCAAGCCACATGCCGTTGCAAAGCTTTGGCTGGTTGATATTTCGCAACATGATAATTGGCACGCCGATTTTCAATTGCAGTATGTGTGGTGGCATCCCTGGCAGATCGAGTGAATTCAAAAATTCTGTTGGATAATTAACCTCTTCATCTGCTTCCACAACAGTGTTGACGGACTTGTATGTGACTGCCTCGCTTTGAATGTTAGACTGAATAATATTGTTAAGTTCGTAGACGTCTTTGTTCTTGGCTGCAAGAATAGCTTGTTCACTCAGCCAATCGTGATTCTTATAATTGTTTTGAATATTGGGAAATACTTTTTCAACCAATTATTCTTTTGACGTCAATAAATTGCAGAAGTTATGAGGCAATGAAATTCGTGCTGAGGTCAGATCAACTGGCACCCTTCTGTTCCCAATTTCCAGCAATTGATGTGAGAATATCTCAGCTGATCGATCGTTTTGCAGCTGGACACACATATTTGTAGTTAATTTTATCTACAATTTATAATTGTAAACAGAAACATTGAAATGGAATCATAAAATATTTAGTATAGCGTATGTTGCTTTTACGTCCAACAGATGGCGCTGTTTTCCAAAAAAGCATGTTTTTACCTGTCACAGGTGTGACATCTATATAATAGTAGGTATATAGGTATATAAAAACATGCGTATTCAAATGCAACGTTGTGTCAAAATTTCAAAGCAATTGGTGAAGAATTTTCAGAGATTTAAGATTTTGAACAAACGAACATTTACATTTTCATTTATATATATATATATATATATATATATATATATATATATATATATATATAGAGAGAGAGAGAGAGAGAGAGAGAGAGAGAGAGAGAGAGAGAGAGGGTACTATGCAAATTAGGCTGGGACACCATAAAGGTCATGACCAGCTCAGGAGGAGGGGCCTGGCATGGGCCCAGAGCCTGAGAGAACAACAGACAGGGCAGCCCGTGCCTGGCCCTGTAGCCAGAGAGAACAACACACAGGGGGGCTGGCCCCCAGCCTCAGCCCCGTGGCCATGGCACTGGGCTGCTGGGGCTGGAATGGAGACACAAACCCACAGTGGGGCTGGGTTCGATTCTGATCAAGGGCATGTACCTAGGTTGCAGGCTCCTCCCTGGCCGGGGCCTAGATCAGGGTTCATGCAGGAGGCAACCAATCAAAGTGTGCCTCTCACATTGATGTTTCTCTCTGTCTTTCCCTCTCTCTTCCACACTATCTAAAAATCAATGGGAAAATATCCTCAGGTGAGGATAAAAAAAAAAAATAAATGTCATATCCTGTGAAAGAGACATCTTGAAAATGCCTAAAGAAAGTTGTCATTTTTTCATGGGGAAGGGACTGGAGTCCGTGTTGATGAAAACACCTTGGCGGCTGTGGCGGCCAGCAGTGGCAGCAGCAACAGCAGCGGGGTAATGGGGGTGGCACCTTCCCCAGATCAGCCTGGTTGCCTCCCACAGAGGGAGGCCAGACTGCGCCTTAGGCCCATTCCCCGTAGGACATCCCCTGAGGGCTCCCGGACTGTGAGAGGAGGCAGGCTGAGCTGAGGGATGCCCCCCCAGTGCATGTATTTTGTGCACCGGGCCTCTAGTGTGAATTATGTTATAAAAGATTTTCTGCCAACTAAGTGGCGAATAGATTGGAGAGGATAAGAGTGGAAGGAAAAAAACAAAACAGTAATGAGGCTGTTGATGTGGCCCAGGTCTGAGTTCTCCAAACTGTAGTTCTTTTGTTGTTATCTGTTTTACTGCCACCCCTCACTTAAAGCAGGATGCATATTCCAAGTCAATGTGGTCCAAACATGTTAGTGAAACACCAGTTCTTCAAGATGGCCTCTGAAAATAAGACTCTGGTCAAATAAACTTAAGAAATTCTGCATGCTATATCCCCTTCTTGGAGATTCATAATGTAAACTAATGTATTAAAGGTTCTGGGAAGTGTTTCAGTAAATTTGTGTATCCCGCTATTTCTCAAACTTACTTGACCATGGAACCTTTTATTCTCCCCACCTCCACATACTGTTAATAACCTGCAGAACTGATGTTCTCCAAGAGTACATTTAAGGAAATGCTACCATAAGTCATTCTAACCAAGAGTTAACTCCATGTGCTTGGTTTCCGGGGCCTCCTCTTCATCTCTCTATTATTTCAATGATTTAGACAGTATTTTCTGACTCCACATTTTTACAAGAGGACATCAGCTTTATATGTCTTATTTCTTCTCTTCATTTCTACCATCTATTTTCAGCCAACTGTTCCTTTAATGTTACATTATAAAGGGTGATAAAATTTTTACTCCTTTCTGTAACCATATTTTTTCCCCTTGTTTCTGAGTCTGGATCTCCTATGAGCCAGCTGTTGGGTGTACTGAATTAATCCTCTATATCTGTAATATTTTATTTCAAATTTTCTAACTCTATCTAAGCTCCATATATGAGTGATTTCCTTGATTTTTATCTTCCAATTTCTTAGACTTTTTTTCTTTTAAAAGCATTTGGGAGATTTAATTTAATACCATATAATCAACCCATTTAAGTGTAAAATTGAACAGTTTTTATTGTATTTGAAGAGGTGTGCAACCATCAATATAATCTAATTCTAGAATGTTTAATTTCAAAAAGAAATCCCTATCCATGAGCAGTCACTCTCCATTAGCCCTAAGCAACTACTAATCTACTTTTTGTCCCTATAGATTTGCCTTTTCTGGACATCCTATATAATAAAGAGGTAATATGCAAATTAACCCTTATGCCCTCACAAGATGGATGCCTATGACCAGGCCAGAAGGGGGTTAGTGAGGAACGACCAAATGACTGAACAAGCAGGCTGCATGGGGCAACCAGGATGGTGGGGGGGCCATGAGGGATGACCAGCCCGGCAGTGGGGAGCAGTTGGCGGCAACCAGGCCAGTGGGGGCAGTAAGAGACGATCAGGCTGGTGGCGGGGTGCAGTTGGGGGTGACCAGGCAAGCAGGGGGGGGGCAGTTGAGGGTGATTAGGCTGGCAGGGGGGGCTGTGAGGGGCAACTAGGCCGGCAGGGGGGGCAGTTGGGGGTGACCAGGCCAGCAGGAGGAGCAGTTAGGGGCGACCAGGCTGGCAGGGAGGGGGCAGTTGGGGGCGACCTGGCCAGCAGTGGGGGGCAGTTAGGGGCAAGCAGGCAAGCAGGCAGGTGAGCGATTAGGGGCCAGTGGTCCAGGATTGTGAGAGGGATGTCCTGGATTGGAGAGGGTGCAGGCTGGGCTGAGGGGACCCCCCGCACGTCCATGAATTTCATGCACCAGGCTTCTAGTTTCATATAAAGGGAATCATGCAATATTTAGCCTTCTTTCAGGTAGCATTATGTTTTCAAGGTTCATCCATGTTGTAACATGTTTTGGTGTTTCATTTCTTTTTATTGTCAATTAAAAAGACAATGAATGTATATGTATATTCACTGTATGAATATACCACATTTTATTTATCCATTCATCAGTTAATGGACATTTGGGCTGTTTCTACTTTTTTGGCAATTATGAAAATGTCACTATGAATATTTGTATACAGGTAGTATGTGGATTTTTTTATTTACCGTGGGTATACACCTAGAAATGTAATTGCTGAATCATATAGTAACTCGGTTTAATTTTTTGAGTAATTGCCAGAGTTTTCTAAAGCTGTTGCACATTATATTCCCACCAGCAGTGTATAAGGGTTCCAATTTCTTCACATCCTCTCCGATATGTGTTCTTGTATGTCTTTTTACCCTAGCCATCCTAGTGAATGGGAAGTGATATCATAAGATTTTTATTTATGTTTCCCTAATAACTAATGATATTGGACATCTATCTATTCATGTGCTTATTGGCCATATGTTTATATTCTTTGGAGAAATGTCTACTCAATTCCCTTTTGCTCATTTTAAAAACTAGGTTATCTTTTTATTGTTTAGTAAGAGTTCATTTTTAAAAACTCTTTATTGTTGAAAGTATTACATGTGTCCCCTTTACCCCCATTGACCGCTCCTAGCCCGCCCCCGCCCCTTCAAAGAGTTCTTTATATATATTCTGTAAACAAATCCCTTATCACTTATATGACTTGAAAATATTTTCTCCCATTCTGTGTGCCAGTTCACATTCTTGATGATGTCATTCAATGCACAAAAGTTATTAATTCTGTAAAGGTCCAATGAATCAATATTTTCTTTCATCATTTATACTTTCAGTATTGTATCTAATAAATCATTGTCTAACCTTTATGAGATATAATTTCAACAATTACATATTTAGTTTTTAAAATTTCTTATTGTTCTAATTGTACGTTTTTTCATGAAAGTAAGTTTTTACTCTAGAAGTATAATATCTTATTAAGAATACTAACTCCAGTTTTTATTTTTAAAGTTCTGATCCTGAGTTATAATCTTCTTGTGTCAATTTTTAAATTTATTTATCTTGGTTTTTCTCTTCCATGCTACTGGTTTCCTTGTGATCTTTGGCTATCAATTCATATTTAAAAATTGGGACTAATATTTTTCTCAGCTATTGAGTATATGGGCTTTTAGATAAGCCTCTCTTTTCACTGGGATGTCTGTTTTTAAGGCAGAGTCTGTTGACCAATCCATTTCACTTTAGAGAGGGAGGAGGAGGATGCACAGACAGCCTTTGGCATGGGTATCCCACAATGCTTTATTCACTGTTTTATTTACTATGCAAGAGCAGCTCCATCTTAACATACTAGGTTCATCCCCTGGCGATTCTTTCAGTTTCTTTGGTGAGGGCTTCTGAGCTCTAGTTTGGCATCTGCTTAGAGATAACAGACTGAGCTGTTTTTGCTCTATCTGGGCAGGGTAGGGCACTTAAAATGATGGAGGAAGAGTTGAGCTCTGTTTGTAGTCACTCTGCAGATAGACTTTCATGTAAACCCCTTGACTTGGTCCTCCTTTCTCATTCTATCCTCTTCTGACTCAGAGCCTATCTGCTAGGCAGATTAGCTATCTTTATTCAGAACCCACATTCTCAGGGTTGCCATTTCCTTACTCTGCTTAATTGTTGACAGTCTTCCATCTGTTTAACTGTCTTAGTTAAAATGCTTTCAATGAATGTCTGCTTCTTGATACTACTGCATCACCAAAAAATAGATTAGGTCCCTACTCTATAGCAGATATAGCAATAAACTCCAAAAAAATTAAAAGAGCTTAACATTAACAATTTAAAATGTCTATATGAAAAGAAAATAGTAACTTTATCCTAACTGTGTAAGGAAAGAAAAAGAAAAAGACTACTAATAAGAAAGTAGACAAGAATAGTTATAATAAAAATAAACTTTTGAAACAATAAAAACATGTTTCAAAGTAATAAAAAAGCAATAGGTTAAGATAAAATTGTCATTATATAGATGATGCATAAAAGTTTGTAAAAGAAAAGCAGAGGAAATTGATATAACCCTAAAGAATAATTCTTCATGCCTTTAGATAAAAATCAATTACTCGGAAGAGCCGTTTCCCGAATGAGGAAATGAAAATAATAAAACAAGCATTTTATTAAGTATGTTCCATATTCCAGGCAACACGTTAGTCCCTGAAGATATAAAAGTGAAGATTCTATATCTGTCCTAGTGGAGTTTGTATCCTAACTGGAAAGACAATCCTATAACTACCTAAGTTAAAAAATTTAAAAATTAGTTTGGCTCTATAAAATTAAAGCTAAACCACGATGATTTATATAAACCACCATAATATACAATGATTTAAAATGCTTCACAATCACATTTATGCATACTGCTTTTGGGTCATATGAATATAGAAACAGTTGTTGAATAAGAAAGAATTTATTCAATAAGCACTTATAATACACCTATTGTATTCCTAGGTTCTGAGGCTACAAAATGAATAAAACATAGGCTGGGTCCTGATCCTAGTCCACAATCTAGTAGGGGAGGCAGACATATAAATAAATAAGTTATCATCAATTTGATAAGTGCTACAGCAGGAAAACAAAGTACCATATAAGGACAGAGGAGGTGATAAAAAAATCCTGCCTAAATATGTCAGAGAAGATCTATTGGAAAGATGAAAAATTAGGGGACAGGGCGTTACTCTAAAGAAAATGTCACAAGATAAAAAGGTGCAAAGGGAAAAGGTATATGGCATCTGTCAAAATTTACATATATTTTTATGGCTAAGGGCACATTGTGCAAAGGGCATGGAGTTGTAGACTGCAAAATGAGGCAGGCTGCTGATCCTGAAGCCCAGGGGTACATGTGAAAGGGTTTGGATTTCAAGCAAGAGTGATTTGATCACATGTTGGATTTTTTTAAAAAACCACTGAGAAATCGATGTGAAACAATTATTAGAGCCTAACACTAGATATAAAGAAACCATTCAGGGGAAAAAATGATAAGGCTTAAAATAAAAATGGAAAGAAGACAGAATATGAGTGATACTACAATGTTAGAAACAACAGAACTTAATAAGTAATTGAACAAAGGAGAGGAATGAATTTGAAATGGCCTCCCAGTCTGCGCCTGAGGCAAAAATGGTACTGTGTCGTTAACCAAACCTGGGGCAGGAGAAAGGAGACAACATAAGGATTTGGAAAATGTTCAGTTGTGTGTGTGTGTGTGTATGTATGTGTGTGTGTGTGTGTGTGTGTGTGTGTGTGTGTGTGTATATATATATATATATATATATATATATATATATATATATATATACACTAGGGGCCCGGTGCATGAAATTCGTGCACTGGGTGTGTGGGGGGGAGTGTCCCTCAGCCCAGCCTGCCCCCTCTCACATACTGGGAGCCCTCAGGCGTTGACCCCCATCACCCTCCAATCGCAGGATCGGCCCCTTGCTCAGGCCTGACGCCTCTGCCAGAGGCGTCAGGCCTGGGCAGGGGACCCTCATTTCCCCCCATCACTGGTTCTGCCCCCAGCCCAGGCCTGATGCCTCTGGCCCAGGCATCAGGCCTGGGCAGGGGACCCCCAGACCCCTCCGATTGCTGGCTCTGCCCCTTGCCCAGGCCTGACGCCTCTGCCAGAGGTGTCAGGCTTGGACAGGGGACCCCCATCTCCCCCCGATCACTGGCTCTGGCCCCCACCCAGGCCTGATGCCTCGGCCAGAGGAGCTGACCCTCATCACCCTCCGATCACCAATCACCGGATCGGCCCCTTGACCAGGCCTGAGGCCTCCAGCAGAGGTGTCAGGCCTGGGCAGAGGACCCCCAGCTCCCTGCGGTTGCAGGCTCCACCCCTGCCCAGGCCTAGCGCCTCTGGCCTAGGCGTCCGGCCCGGGCAGTGGGGATCCGCAGCTGCAGTGGCCCCGCGATCGTGGGCTTCGCTTTAGGCCCAGGCAAGGGACCCCTAGCTCCTGGGACTGCCAGCTTCAACTGTGCCCAGCTCCCATCGCTGGCTCCACCCCTACTTCCTGCTATCACTGGCCAGGGCAGAAAAGGCACCTGATTCTCCGATCATGGCTGGGGGGCAGGGCAAAGGCGGCCCCAGGGCCGCCTTTGCCCTGCCCCCCAGCTCTTAGCCCCCCCTGGGTTTCCGATCACTGTCAGTGGCAGGGGGCTTCTTCCTGCTTTCCCTTTCGCCTCCCTGCATTGTGCCTGCATATGCAAATTAACCGCCATCTTGTTGGCAGTTAACTGCCAATCTTAGTTGGCAGTTAACTGCCAATCTTAGTTGGCAGTTAACTGCCAATCTTAGTTGGCAGTTAATTTGCATATAGCCCTGATTAGCCAATGAAAAGGGTATCGCCGTACGCCAATTACCATTTTTCTCTTTTATTAGTGTAGATATATATATATATATATATATATATATATATATATATATTTTTTTTTTTTGAGGCCCGGTGCATGACATTCATGCAATGAAGGGGAAGGGTTCCTCAGCCCAGCCTGCACCCTCTCGCAGTCCATGAGCAGGCCTAAGCCGGCAGGCAGACAGTGCCCAAGGGGTCCTTAGCACTGCTGTGGAGGTGGGAGAGGCTCCTGCCACTGCTGCTGCACTCACCAGCCATGAGACCGGCTTCTGGCTGAAAGGCGCTCCCCATGTGGGAGCACACTGACCACCAGGGGGCAGCTCCTGCAGTGAGCATCTGCTCCCTAGTGGTCAGTGTGCTTCATAGTGACCGTTCATTTGGCTGTTCAGTCAATTTGCATATTAGGGTTTTATTATATAGGATATTTTTTTTTTCAAGAAAAATGATTTTAAGTGTAACAATGTTACATGCAATAAACATTAATATTTCAAGAAAAATGAGTTTAAGTATAATATTACATGCAATAAAAATTAATATTTCAAGAAAAAAAAGACTTAAAAAAGTATTACCAAAACTGTACTAACATAGTATTTCATAAAAGTTGTAGGAAAAATTAAAAATCTGCAAATAACAGGATTACTTGTGTTATATTCTAAAATATTTTTTTCCTCTGGCTCTATTTTGGATCATCAGTTTATGCTGTTCATTATATTCCACAAATGAGTGAGATCATGTGATATTTTTCTTTCTCCAACTGGCTTATTTCACTTAGCTTAATGCTCTCCAGATCCATCCATGCTGCTGCAAATGTAAGAGTTTCTTCTTTTTTAGATGTACCATAGTTTTTAATCCACTCATCTGCTGATGGGCATTTAGGCTATTTCCAAATCCTAGCTATTGTATATTGTGCTGCTATGAACATAGGGGTGCATATATCCTTTCTGATTGGTGTTTCTGGTTTCCTGGGCTATATTCCTAGAAGTGGGATTACTGGGTCAAATGGGAGTTTCATTTTTAACTTTTTGAGGAAACTCCATACTGTTCTCCACAGTGGCTGCACCAGTCTGCATTCCCACCAGCAGTGAAGGAGGGTTCCTTTTTCACTGCATCCTCACCAGCGCTTGACTTTGGTGATTTGTTGATGACAGCTATTCTGACAGGTGTGAGATGGTACCTCATTGTCGTTTTGATTTGCATCTCTCGGATGATTAGTGACTTTGAGCATATTTTCATATGTCTCTTGGCCTTCTGTAGGTCCTCTTTCGAAAAGTGTCTATTGAGGTCCTTCGCCCATTTTTTGATTGGCTTGTTTATCTTCCTTTTGTTAAGTTGTATGAGTTCCCTGTAAATTTTGGAGATTGAACCCTTATCACAGATAACATTGGCAAATATGTTCTCCCATGCAGTGGGCTTTCTTGTTGTTTTGTGGATGGTTTCTTTTGTTGTACAGCAGCTTTTTATTTTGATGTAGTTCCATTTGTTTATTTTCTTCTTAGTTTCCATTGCCTTAGGAGATGTATCAGTAAAGATATTGCTACGACATACGTCTGATATTTTTTTGCCTACGGATTCTTCTAAGATTTTTATGGTTTCCCATCTTACATTTAAGTCATTTATCCATTTTGAGTTTATTTTTGTGTATGGTGTAAGTTGGTGGTCTAGTTTCATTTTTTTGCATGTATCTGTCCAATTTTCCCAACACCATTTATTGAAGAGACTATTTTGACTCCATTGTATGCTCTTGCCTCCTTTGTCAAATATTAATTGAGCAAAATGGCTTGGGTCGACTTCTGGGTTCTCTGTTCTGTTCCATTGGTCTATGTGTCTGTTCTTGTGCCAGTACCAGGCAGTTTTGAGAACAGTGGCTTTGTAATATAGCTTGATATCTGGTATTGTGATCTCTCCAACTTTGTTCTTCCTTCTCTGAATTTCTGTAGCTATTTGGGGTCTTTTTTTATTCCATATGCATTTTTGGAGAGTTAGTTTTAGGTCTGTGAAGTACTCCTTTGGTATCTTAATAGGGATTGCATTAAATCTATAGATTGCTTTGAGTAGTATGGACATTTTAATGATGTTGATTCTACCAATCCATGAACATGGTATATTCTTCCATTTGTATATGTCTTCCTCTATCTCCTTTTTCAATGTCCTGTAGTTTTCCAAGTACAGGTCTTTTACTTCCCTAGTTAAATTTATTCCTAGGTATCTTAACTTTTTTGTTGCAATGGTAAATGGGATTTTTTTTTTTTTAGTTTCTCTTTCTGTGAGTTCATTATTGGCATATAAAAAAGCCATAGATTTCTGGGTGTTAATTTTGTATCCTGCTATATTGCCAAATTCATTTATTAACTCTCCTTGTTTTCTGATGGAGTCTTTGGGGTTTTCTATGTACAATATCATGTCATCTGTGAATAATGACAGTTTTACTTCTTCTTTTCCAATTTGGATGCCTTTTATTTCTTCTTCTTGTCTGATCGCTATGGCTAGCACTTCCAGTACTATGTCAAACAGGAGTGGTGAAAGTGGGCAACCCTGTCTTGTTCCTGTTCTTAGGGGAAATGATTTTAGTTTTCACCCATTGAGTATGATGTTGGCTATAGGTTTGTTGTATATGGCCTTTATCATGTTGAGATATGCTCTCTTTATTTCCACTTTGCTGAGAGTTTTTATAAAAAATGGGTGTTGGATTTTTTCAAATGCTTTTTCTGCATGTACCGATATTATCATGTGATTTCTGTCTTTCAATTTTTTTATGTGATGTATCACATTTATTGATTTGCAAATATTGTGCCAGCCTTGCATCCTTGGAATAAATCCCACTTGATCATGGTGTATGATCTTTTTATTATATTGCTGGATGAGATTTGCTAATATTTTGTTGGTGATTTTAGCTTCTATGTTCATCAGGGATATTGGCCTGTAATTCTCTTTCTTTGTAGTGACTTTATCTGGTTTTGGAATTAGGATAATACTGGCCTCATACAAAGAATTTGGAAGCGTTCCTTCCTCTTGGATTTTCTGAAATAGTTTGAGGAGTATAGGTGTTAGTTCTTTTGTGAATGTTGGTAAAACTCCCCTGTGAAGCCGTCAGAACCTGGACTTTTGTTTGGTGGTAGTTTTTTGTTTTTTCACTGACACTCAATATATTTTTTTTTTATTGTTTAAAGTTCTACATATGTCTCCTTTTTCCCCGCTTGACCCCTCCCCCTTGCCACTCCCACCTCTGAGGACAAGCCCCCACTGCCCCAGTGTCTGTGTCCATTGGTTATGCTAATATGCATGCATATAATTCCTTTGGTTGATCTCTAACCCCTCTTCCCTCCCCTGCCATTTGTCTCTGTATCTATTTTTGTTCATCAGTTTATATTGATCAATATATCCCATATTTGAGTGAGATCATGTGATATTTATCTTTCTCCAACTGGCTTATTTCGCTTAGCATAATGCTCTCCATTTCCATCCATGCCATTGCAAATGGTAAAAGTTACTTCTTTATTATAGTGGCATAGTATTCCATTGTGTAGATGTACCACAGTTTTCTAATCCACTCATCTGCTGATGGGCACTTAGGCTGTTTTCAAATCTTAGCTATTGTAAATTGTGCTGCTATGAACATGGGGGTGCATATATCCTTTCTGATTGGTGTTTCTGGTTTCTAGGTGGGAGTTTTTTGTTTTTTTTTTATTACTGCTTCTATTTCATCAGTTGTTATTGGCCTATTCAGGTTTTTATATTCTTCCTGATTCCGTTTTGGGAGATTGTATTTTTCTAGGAATTTGTCTATTTCATCCACATTGTCCAGCTTGTTGGCCTATAGTTGTTCATAGTATTTTCTTACAATCCTTTGTATTTCTGTGGTGTCAGTGGTTACTCCTGTGTAACCACAGTGGTTATTCTCTGTGTTATTTATTTCTGCTCTAATCTTTATTAGTACCTTCCTTCTACTTACTCTGGGCTTTCCTTGTTGTTTTCTTTCTAGTTCTTTAAGTTGTAGGGTCAAATAGTTTTTGTTGATTTTTCTTGTTTTTTAAGGTAGGCCTGTAGTGCTATGAACTTCTCTCTCAGGACTGATTTTGCTGTGTCCCAGAGATTTTCGGTTGTTGTGTGTTCACTTTCATTTGTTTCCAGGAAGTTTTTTATTTCTTTCTTGATCTCATTGGTAACCCATTCATTGTTTAATAACATGCTATTTATCCTCCTTGTGGTTAAATGTTTTGGGGTGTTTTTACTGTAGTTGATTTCTAATTTCATCCCACTGTGATCTGAGAAGATGCTTGATGTGATTTCAATCTTCTTGAACTTGTAGAGACTTGTTTTGTGTCCTAACATGTGGTCTATCTTTGTGAATGATCCATGTGCGCTTGAGAAGAATGTATATTCTGCTGCGTTGGGGTGAAATGTTCTATAAATGTCAATTAAATCCATCTGATCCAGTGTGCCCTTTAGAGTCTCTGTTTCTTTGTTAAGTTTGTCTGGAAGATCTATCCAGCGCAGTCAGAGGGGTGTTAAAGTCCCTTACTATGACTGTATTGTTGTCACTCTCTCCATTAAAGTCTCCTAGAAGTTTTTTTGTTCTTTTTTTAAAATATATATTTAGGTGTTGCTATGTTTGGTGCATATATGTTTACCAGGGTTGTGTCCTCTTGTTGGATCAACCCCTTTAGTATTATGTAGTGACCTTTGTTGTCTCTTGTAATGGCCTTCTTTTTAAAGTCTATTTTGTCGGATATGAGTATTGCTACTCCTGCTTTTTTTTCTTTTCCATTTGCATGGAAAATTTTTTTCCATCCTTTCACTCTCATCCTGTGTATGTCTTTTGTTTTCAGGTGGGTCTCTTGTAGACAGTATATAGTTGACTCATGTTTTTGTATCCAATCTGCTACCCTACAACTTTTGATTGGAGCATTTAGTCTATTTACATTTAGGGTTATTACTGATAGGTACATATTTTTTGACATTATATTTCTGTATGGCTACGTTTCTCTCTCTGTTTCTTCTTCTGATTACAGCAATTTATTTAGCATTTCTTATAATGCTGGCTTGGTGGTGATGTATTCCTTTAGCCTTTTTTTTTGGTCAAGCTTTTTATTTGACCTTCTATTTTGAATGATAGCCTTGCTGGATATAGTAATCTTGGTCTCAAATCCTTGCTTTCCATTACCTTGAGAACTTCACACCAATCCCTTCTGGCTTGTAGAGTTTCTGATGAGAAATCAGGTGTCAGCCTTTAGGGAACTCCTTTGTAGTTAACAGTTTTCTTTTCTCTTGCTGCCTTTAAGATTCTCTCTTTGTCTTTAATTTTTGGCATTTTAATTATTATGTGTCTGGGCATGGGCCTGTTTGGGTCTTGTTTGGGGTTCTCTGTACCTCCTGAACTTGTGTGACTTTTTCCATTACCAGGATAGGGAAATTTTCTGCCATTATTTCTTCAAACACCTTCTCTATGCCTTTCTCCCTTTCTGCCTCTTCTGGCACACCTGCTATTCTAATATTGTTATGTTTCACGTTAAGCGGTCCTCCTGTTTTTTAATCATTTTTTCTTTTTGGTTCTCTGATTGAGTGATGTTTTTAACTCTGTCTTCTAATTCACTGATTTGATCCTCAGCTTCCCCTAATCTGCTGTGTATTCCTTCCAATGTGTTCTTTATTTGTATTATGTCATTCTTTATCTCAGACTGTTCTTTATTCATAATTACTATATCTTTTTTCACACTGTTGAGCATCGTTACCACCAATACTCTGAACTCTGTTTCAGATAAATGTCTTATCTCTGCTTCATTTATTTCTTCTTCTGGAGAATTCTCTGGTTCTTTCATTTGGGGATTGTTTGTTGGTCTCCTCGTTTTGGCTGTCTGTTTGGGTTTGTGTCTATATATTACACCTCTACACCTCTCAGTCTCTAATGCAGGACAGTGTTAAAGGCCATTTTTGACTAATTAGATCAGGCAGAGAATCATAGCCTCCAGAGACTGCCTTGGCCTACAGACTGATAGTATTCTGACTTGAATTGCCCCCCAGGCACTCGTCTTCAGGTATGGCAAGAGTTTTTTGTTTTTCAACAGGGTGGGGCAGTTGCTACTCCCTGGAGGCTAATTGTTATTTTTAATCTCTTAAATAGCCTCTGGGCAAGGTGTTTTTCAATAGGGTGTGTCAACTGTCTTCCCCCCCCAGTTAAGGTAGATGTCTATGTGGGAAAGATGTTCTCTGCTGCATGAGAGAATGACTCAGCCCAGGAAACTTGGGGTGTCTGCCTTCTGAGCCCTATCCCTCGAGTCCCCAGTCCTGGCTTCTGTCCTCACAGCTCCAGTCCACTTAAGCCTCCTTCTGCGGGAGCACAAGGTAGATAGCTCCACAGGGAATTTTGTACTTTGGCCCTTTAAGAGGGCGCCTGAATTTTCAGCTGTTATTCTCTGGCAGAGAGCACCCTGCTGCTTTTCACAGCCAGATGTTATGTGGGTACCCTCCACTGTTTTGGTGCTCTCTGCTGGGGGGCCCAGCTTGGGGATTAGATCCCAGAGTTCTCAGTGGCAACCCCCCACAGCTGAGATATCTCTTTGGGACTCAGTTGCTATCTGTGGGTACCCGGCCAGCCCTTTAGCGCTTCTGCCCCTCCTACCAGTTTCTATGCAATCTCCACTTTCAGTCCTCGGGTGTCAGGGTTCTCTCCTATGAGTTTTCTGTTGATTATTCAGGAAGTTTTTCTGTATTTTAGATGTAATACCAGTTTGTTTCTGTGAGCATGTCCATGCAGCATCCACTTACTCTGCCACCATTTTTAATCTCCCAGTTGTTTTTATAGTTAACAGAATTCAAATTTAAACAACCATGAGGAGTCTTGCATCAATTAAAATAGAGTAAATGAATAAAAAGACAATATTCATTGCTGTGGGGTATTGGGGGAAAAGATTCACTAATACATTACTGCCCTGCAACCTGGTAAAATTGTTCTGAAAAATAAAATCTGGCAACAAATATAAGAACCATAAAAATTATCATATACATACTTCAATCCAGAAACCGAACTTTTTGGAATACAGCCCAAGGATGTAATTCAAAAGAAATAAAAAACCTATTTGTATAAAGATGTTTATAGCTGTGCTATATATTACAGACAAAAACTGGAAGCAGTCCAAATGCCCAACAGTGAGGGAAAGCTTTGGTACATTAATGCAATAGAATATTTCATTGCTATTAAGAATGACAAATATGAGAACTATGTAGAAATAAAGAAAGGGCAATATAAAGCAATGAGTAAAACATGCAGAACTCAAAATGATACATATACAATGATCGCAACTATGTAAAATTATATCTGTATAACCAGGAGAACTGGAAAAGACTACAGAGCTGATAATTTAGAGTGCTGACATTTTTGTTATTGTTGGTTGAGTTGCTAGGAATGTTTATGTATTTCAAGTTATATTTCACTGTATATTTAGTACATATACATTAAGAAAGACAAATCTCCATTTTTTCCTGGCATATAAAGCACTGGGACCTTTCCTTGCCCTAAGTAATTTTCTCTATCTCCTGAGTCCTGTTAGTTTTTAGAAGTATAGAGAGGTGAACCCCACCACTTGCTACCACAGCATCCAGTTACATGTTCATTTCTTTTATCTGTCACTTACTATTGTATCCAAATTTCTTGACTTATTCATAACAAACCAGCATCTATCTATGTGCTCACATTTACAGTATGTACACAAACTAGAATGCCCTAACAACACCTATGTACTGGGTAGAAGTATCTCCTCAGTATGACTTTTTAACCTCTGGCATGGAGATATATTTGTTTCTTACCTTCTGTTACTCTGATGGGATTACCCCTCCATTTAATGAAGGCCAATTTTTCTGGCCTCCATTTCTTCTAACCTTGAAGGACTTCTCACTTTGTTTTATATCTTCAATCTAGCTCTTCTCTCCTGCATGAGTCTCATCAACACACAAACCTGTCCTACTGTCTCCCAGAAGAAAAATGCCATCACTTTCCTTGACTCCCACATCTTCCTTAGTTTTTCTGCTCTCCTTCATAGTAAAAAATCTGTTAAGGATTACTGTCCATATTATGGTTTCCAATCTTTCACACACACACACCATTTACTCTTCAAACTATTGTGATCTGCCTCCTGTTCTCACCACTCCACTGAACTTTGTGATCCAAAGTCACCAAAAACATGCATGTTGCCCAATCCATTGGTACTTTTCTATCTTCCTGTTACTTGACCTCTTGGCCTCCTAGCAGCACTCCCTCTGTATTTAAAACTCTCTTTTCTTGGTTCCTGTGAGATCTTAATCTCTCCCATTTTTCTTACTTCTGAGGTCATTCCTCTTTCCTCCCTCTAAATATGAGAGTTCCTCTGGCCTCTCCTAACCCTCTGTCTCTTCTCTTTCCACATTCTCTCTAACTGATCTCCTCTATTCCCACAGCCTTATATCCTATTTGCATTTTAATGACCCCCAGAATTAATATTGCTAGCAGAGATCTTGATCCCTTGACTCATTCAATGATATATTTGACATCTTATTTAGATTCAAACATAATAAATGTAACATGAAAACTAAAGTCATGATTTTCTTCCTAGACTAGTCCTCCAGTCTTCCCATCTCTGTAAATGACAATACCACTCACCCAGTTGCTTGAATATTCTTATGTCATATCACCATACATTTATCCAATATATCAAGACTTTTGGATTCTACCTCCAACAATATATTCCCTTGCCACCATCTTAGTCCAGGTTCCCATCATTCTTCCTTTCTGTACTACAGTGGCCTTCTCACTGCTTCCTCTCCAACCTATTTTCCATCGAGTAAACATAACATACTTTTTGCATAACAAGTCAAATTATTTCTCTCCCCAGCTTAATAACATTCAGCATCTTTCCCATTGTACTTAGAAGAAATTCCAAGTCCTTCACTATGCCTATAAGTTTCTATCTATATAATATGACACCTACTCACTTCTCTAGCTATGCCTTTCTTTAGCCAACCTGGCCCTTTTTTCATCCTCCAGGTCTTTGCATATGCTTTTCTTTTTCCCAAGAACACAGATACTGTTCAGTTTAAACTTTATCTAGTTAACACCTATCTATCATTTAAATTACACCAAATATCTCTCTTCCTCTTATGTGTGGTTTCATTAAGGAAATCCTTCCATGACCTCCTGCTCCATCAAATCCCAGCCCTTAGAGTCATTTATAGTACCATGTACCTTTACTTGGTATTATCTTAATTTTAAGATCAATTGATTAATGTCTATGTTTCTCCTACCATATTATATACTCTGTGAAAGTAAAGAAAGTATCTGTTTTTGTTTATTATTACATACCCAGCTTCTGACATGGTCCTAGGCACATATCATTTACTCAAGAAACTTTTCCAGAATGAATGAATAATTAATTAGGGTTATGGTACTGAGAGGACACTGTCATCCCATGAAAATACATTAATCAAATCATTAAAAAAAGATAATCCAAAAGCATAACTGCATGGACATAAATGATAGTTATTGTCTTTGTTTGATTCTGTATTCCCTCCCCAATCCTACCACCTTCTGTTGACTGTGGAAGGTCTAGAGACATGAAAAGTTATTACACTGTCTGATGGAGAATCCCTGATTTAGAGTGGGGGAAATCATGGAAAAAATCTCTCTGTCCTTCCTAAGAACAAAATAACTAGAAAAAATACAAATTAATTAATTACATTTAATAAACAATGTTATAAGAACTGCTAAATAATCTGACATACCCATCTAGGAGGGCGATGACATTCTTTCTGGGCCGCCCAATATTAGGGCCATACAAGCTGGCTCTTGAGTAAATCCGGATGGGCTGCAATAGACTTTTCAGCTGGATGTAATCCTTTCCCAACTGGCTGCCATTTACTGCCCGGCCATGCATAGTCCGATAGTTATTTGGCTCTAGATTAAAAGAAGACATGCAAGTCAGGGTTGAGAAGGGTAAAGCTCTGCCAACCCTTTCCTGTTCACAGATCTCTCTGCCTTTTACTTAACACTGTGAATAAAATAACCAAAGAGGATGTGAGCTAGCTTAACTTGAGGAACCCCTGCAACAAAAAAGTCAAATGCCATCTTACTATTCTATTAATTTTCAAACTAATCTTCATAAAAGATCACCTAATCCACAACAGAGAGACCATACTGATTTTCAGGTGATATTTTATAATGAGTGATATACTGGGTTGAACAGTATTCCACAAAATTTATGTCTACCTGAAACTTCAGAATGTGATCTTATTTGGAAATAGGATCTTAGAAGATGCAATTAGTTAAGATGAAGTAATATGGGATCAGGGTATGTCTTAAACCCAATAACCAATCCTATATAATAAAAGGCTAATATGCGAATCGACCAAACGACGGAATGACCGGTCTCTATGGCATGCACTGACCACCAGGGGGCAGATGCTCAATGCAGGAGCTGCCCCCTGGTGGTCAGTGTGCTCCCACAGGGGGTGGGGGGGTAACGCTCAGCCAGAAGGCGGGCTCATGGCTGGCGAGCACAGTGGTGGTGGCAGGAGCCTCTCCCACCTCCGCAGCAGTGCTAAGAACCCCTCAGGGGATGTCCTAAGTGGGCAGTCGGACATCCCCCGAGGGGTTCAGGACTGCGAGAGGGCACAGGCCGGGCTGAGGAACCTCCCCCGCCCCCAAGTGCACGAATGTCGGGCACCGGGCCTCTAGTATCTTTATAAAAGAAAGGAGAGGGAGACTCAGGTACACAGACACACAGGGAAGAGGGCCACAGGTCAATGGAAGCAAAGGTGGAGAGACGCTGCTGTGCCAAAGCCAGCTGGCGTCTACCAGGAGCTAGGACAGAGGAATGGAGTAGATTCTTCCTCAGAGCCTCCAGGAGGAATCAACCCTGGCAGTTCTTTGATTTCAAACTTCTGGTCTCTTGAACTGAGAGAGAATAAATTCTGTTGTTTCATACCACAAAACTCATTATATTTTGTTCTGACGAGCCTAGGAAATGAATATAAATGATAAAAAAGGAAAGTTCATAAATATGGTTATTATACCAAAAAGTTAGAAAAATGTAATGTTTAATAATAACAAAATAGCTAAATGAAATAATTTAGGGCAAAATCCCCTCTCCCAGTTTTTCTTAACTTGGTAGTTCTAAAGGGCAAGGAAAGTTCTAAATCCAGCAGCTCCATTGTTAGAGGGAGCTAATTTGATTTGGAATGAAGTACATGCTCCAAGAAGACTAACTTGAGGTTTTGATACTGATAGGGGAAAGATATAAACCAGCACACTTGCAAGAAATTTAACAGGAGATTTGGGGAATAACACAGTCAAAGTGGGCCTTGGTAAGCTCACAGATACTCCTCATAGTCTGGAAGGCTGTGCATGCTCAAGAGAGACTGGAGAGGGCACTAGCTATCTATGCGTTCGTAGATGAGTGCGAAACCTAGTACACTCATAAAGGAGACATGAGAAGGCACATCAGAAAGTAAAAGTTAGTCAGACTTGTAAATTGCCTAAATTTTTATTGTGTTCCCCAACCCACATACAGATCCACTGGCAAAGGATGGAAGGCTTACTGACTCAATTAAGCATAACCTCTGATCAATCATAGTCTCACCATTAGCCTATGTTGACTAAGGGAAACCCCTAGGAAGCTGGCCTTAAAAATAAAAAAATAATTTAAAAATAAAAATTTAAGAGATATTAGCAGTTACATAATGCAAGGGAGGCAGATTCTACAGAACTAGTGCAAACAAACAAAAAGCAAAAGCAAAAATAACCTCTGAGATGGAGGATTTGGAATTCAGGGTTGTGCTAACCTACCTGTAAGTATAGTTTCAACAACAACAAAACAAATTATGAGATGCAAAGATATAGGAAAGTATGAACATATCAAGAAAAAAAGCAGCAAGTAGAAACTCTTTCTTGGGGGCCCCAATGTTAGACTTAGCAGATAAGAACTTCAAAACTGTATTATAAATATGTTCAAAGAACTACTTTATAATAGTTGCAGCAGGCTTCTCAGAGCCTTTTTTGAAATTTATGTTTATTGTTAAAAGTATTATAGATGTCCCCTTTACCCCCATTGCCCCTCTCCACCTTTGAGAGGTGCATACACTATAGAGCAGTCCCCAAATATATTTGAATTTTATAAAGGTTATCTGTAGGACCAGTGTTCCATAGAACACACCCTATAAAATGCAGCTCAGACTTGCGCAGACAGGTTGTATCTGACTTAGCTTCAATTTGTTAGTTATGAATCACCGATGACATTTTCTCCATATGTGGAATGAGTTAACTAGCGATAACTATATATGCAAATGGTGTGGATTCACTAAATCTACTGCCCTTCACTATTTGGTCTTTTACTATTTTCAATGCAGTGGCCAAAAATCTCAAGTGTTTTCAGGCCCATACACTAGAGATGGTCTAATTGAGAGCATATCTGAAGCCAACTTATTTTTTTACCCTTTATCTTGTCAATTAAAGCAAATAACAACCGTACTTACCATTACCCAATTCCCAAGAAATGTTGTACTTTTTGCTGGCGCTGTACTTTAATAGGCTCAGGGCACTAGAACTGTTCCAGGAGTTATTGGGATTTCGACGCATTGCGTTTAGAGCAAATATCAGGTGCAGTCCAGAGCAATCAGCAAAGTTATAAAGTTTGTCTAGAGACCTGGCTGGGAAAAAGCAGAGAAAGGCTTGTAACTTTCAAATCATCATTCCAACAAAAGGAAAATATTAGCTACTACAAAAAGCCTTTCTATGAGTTTCCTAATAGGAATTACACAGAGAGGCTTCTAAAAGCTACTATTACCTTTTGGTTCAGTATACATTTCAAGGTGATTTTAGAAAGCAGCATACACAATTGTAGATAACATGAAAAGAAGAAATATCACCCAAGGATATTGTGAAAGGGTATGATAGGAGGTAGGACAGATACTATGCTCAGTGGGCCTTGGGGTTTGACCCTGTTCTGAGCAGAGGACTCTGACCTTCTCTGTCCTTGGGCAATTCCAGAGATTCCCTGGAAGGATGCATAGGAAAATAAAAGTCATCCTAACCCCAAAATATTCACTGTTGAATTGAAAACTGACTTAAATAATCCTCTACTTTACAATACCCTCGGGTCACTAATAAGATCAATGATGTTTTCAATTTCTCCAATATAATTCAAACCCAATACATATCTATTGGAAATTCAAGTTACAAATCTAAACAAAAAAAAGTAGAATTGCATGAGATTAAAGAAAAAGTCTGCTCAGATCACATAAAAATCCACTAACTTATAAGGATTTAGAACAATTAGATCAGTAACTGAACAAGAGAAAACTCACAAGGATGATAATTAAGTAGGTTGCTCATAAAATAATTTGAACATTAAAAGGTAAAGAGAGGTCTATTTTGATGTCTTTTAATATTTACGATTGTGCCACAAAAGTTAAATTATTTTGTCAGAAAAATACCATTCAATTAAATAATATTTTTTTCATTCAAATTATCAATAGTTGCAACACAGTTTATACTTTGTTGGGTAAACAATGAAATACTTATTTTCATAATTTTTTGTTTCATTTATAAACTAAAATCCCAATCGAACTTTTGCATAAAAAATTAACATAAATGACTGATACTCTTTTTCGGTAGATTGATTCCCTTTAAATGGTCTTTTTGTAGAACTACAGTAGGTCATCAAGAAAATTATTTTGTTCGATGTTGTTTTGTTATAACATTGATGAGATGCCATAGGCACTTAACTCTTGTTTATATAAATTAGCCTATGGTAAAACTGGTTTTGTTATATGTAGTTTCACTTAAAGACACAGAACCTATCAGTGACTAAGTGAGGACTTACTGTAATTATCTCCATATAATGAGGATTTCCTGTGTTTATTTCATGTATATTAGCAAAACAAATATATAGCAAACACAAAAACATATCAAACCTGTAATTTCATGGACTTGATGGTTTAAGACAAGGCAGAAGGTATTTACCAAAAAAAAAAAAAAAAAAAAAAAAAGTGTGAATGAAAGTGTGAAGAAATAACAATATTAGATGGTTTCCTTAACATGCCCAAATTGAGAACTAGAGTTCTAGAAATTTTAGAAATGCTTTGCTGAGGATAAATTGAAGTTCAGCCTCCTTCATGAAGTCATTCCTGAGCACACCAACCTCATCTGAGTGCCCAGTGACATCTCCTGTGACATTGTCTTACCTTGGGATTTGCCTCTTGATTTTCTCATTTCCCTAGAATAAATGGCTTATTTCCCAGTTACACTGTTAAGTTACTAAAGGCTAATTCTGTATCTCCTTTTTTCCTTCACAGCATCTATCAGAGAGCAATTTCCTGCCTCAAAATTATGCTGAAGAGTTCTTACAACCCAAATCCTTTTAGTTGCAAGTATCAAGTCTAGTAAGAAACTGAAAGGTCCCAAAGAGAGATCTAATAAGTATTATTGCTAGCTCAAGAGATATATCTAAAATTTATTAGAAAATTACATGTTTGAATGGAGAGCATTTAGTAAATGCTAATCTTTGTTGCAACATCTGCTGTAAGGTCCCATATTTAAGCAAGCCCATGCTTAAAGATGAGTTTCTACTCTCTCCACCAGATGGTGCCAATGCCTCTATGTCCTATAGTCAGGTTTCCTGGCTTCTCATATGAATACTAGAGGCCTGGTGCATGAAATTCATGCACTCGGAGGGGCGTGATTCCTCAGCCTGGCCTGTGCCCTCTCGCAGTCTGGGAGCCCTCAGTGGATGTCTGACTGATGGCTGCGTTCGCCAGCAGTGAGCCTGGCTTCTGGCTGAGCAGCACTCCCCCTGTAGGAGCACACTGACCACCAGGGGGCAACTCCTGCATTAAGCGTCTGCCCCCTGTTGGTTAGTGAACGTCATAGCAACTGATTGGTCCGCCATTAGGCCGAAACCAGCTCTCTGACATTCCCCAAGGGGTCCTGGATTGAGAGAGGGTGCAGGCCAGGCCGAGGGACCCCACCGGTGCACGATTGTGGCCAGGGAGGGATGTGCCTGGACCCCCAGTAGCAAGCTCACCCACTGGTTAGAGCGTTTGCCCCCTGGTAGTCAGGGCATGTCATAACGACTGGTCAACTGGTCGGCTGTCTGACCCCTGGTGGTCAGTGCATGTTATAGCAAGCGGTTGAGCGGCCGTAGCATATCATTAACATATTACACTTTGATTGGTTGAATGGCCGACTGGATGACCGGACACTTAGCATATTAGGCTTTTATTATGTAGGATTATTCTAAGGAGCATTGACTAATGATGTGTTGAGTAAGTTTGGCTTCTACTTGGGCTTCCAGTAAGTCATTCCAGTATTAACCCCCAACCCGTAAACAGGTTCATTTCCACTACATTTTGCTCAGTTGGGTTGGGAGTGGGGTTGGGGCAGCTGTCTCAGAGGCATGACTTCAAAGCATTAACTAAGTTCTGCTCAAGTGTGACTGATCTCTACATTTTGTTGTTCATGTGATTTTATAATCTCTTCATATTCTCATGTGCTCACAATTGGAATAAACTGATACTTCTCTATTGTACTCAGCATCAATTTCCCCTTTTGGAGTCACTGGCAGTGTTCTCCAAGAGCTTAGGGGCAGGATTATGTGTCCAAGTCCTTAGCCACATAAAAAAAACAAACAAACCCCCCCCCCCCCAAAAAAAAAACCCAGCATTTTTATTTAAAAAAAAATCACAAAGGGGTTTGCCTTTTTTTTCATTTTAGAAATGAATAAAACAAATACACCATGTTTTCTCTGTGAAACCTGCCTGTGCTTGGTGAAGAATTTCTCAAACACTAGTTTGATCAACTTTGGACCACATTAGAACACCCCATCATTCCTCCATAAGCACATTATTCCTTGGCTCCCTGCTGTCCTAAGCTTTTAATCATTTCCTGGAATATCCTTCTTTCTCTTTTTTTCATTCTTCATAGCCTAGATCAGTGATGGCGAACCTTTTGAGCTCGGCATGTCAGCATTTTGAAAAACCCTAACTTAACTCTGGTGCCGTGTCACATATAGAAATTTTTTGATATTTGAAACCATAGTAAAACAAAGACTTATATTTTTTATATTTATTTTATATACTTAAATGTCACTTAACAAAGAAAAATCAACCAAAAAAATGAGTTTGCGTGTCACCTCTGACACGCGTGTCATAGGTTCGCTATCACTGGCTTAGATCAATGGTCTCATCTATGCGGTCTTTCCTGACTCCTTAAAGTAGAGACACTGGGACTTCCTCTCCTCTGATCTCTCCTAACTATTAATCAACTCCTGTATTAGCAATAGCTAGCCATACTATCATTGTTTAGCTCTGTTTTCTGCTCTAATGGCAGAATGGAGTAATTCCCAATGAGAAGGTACCATGTCTGCCTTTTTAGCATCCAGTTCAGTGTCTGATACACAATAAGCTTTGACAAATGTAACTCATACAGTTGTTCTTTAGGCCCATTCAATGCCACTTCGAGACAATCTGTCTGCACCCTAAACATTCAACCTCAATTATCATTATTCATTGTAGCAAATTCCCTCTAGATGATGTCTGTTACTCTATGCTGTTACATACATTCAAATAACATCCACATTGTGTTCGGTATAGAATGAGTAATACAGAGGAGGCATAGGTTATTAACCAGTAGAGACTGGAATAACAGAGGAATTTCTAGTGGAAGCTAGAAAAGAAATGTAAGAATGAAATAGAGTAAGGTGAACCCTGAACCAACTCTGCCTCTTGTAATTCAGAAAGAAATCATCAGTTAATGGGAAACCATTTGAATTACTGAGTACAATCAATAAGGGAGGGGGCATTTTAATTGCAGCTATTAACAGAGAACAGTTTAAAATTGCCTAGGAGGAAGACACAGCCACTTTGCAAAGAGTGAAAATATCTCTAGGCTAAGAGTGAATTTTAATATAAAGAGAAATATCTCTGGTTTAGTCAGGGCAATGAAACTTTAACTAGGTTATAAAGAAATCAGCATAAATGTCTATAATTTGACTGAAGCTATTGAAGGATAATGAGACTTGAGAAATGTCTATGAATAAAAATTGCAACACTACCAGAAGACTCTGGGCTAGAGATAAATGACCGCAGTAATCAATGTTACTAGGCTAAGGGAAAACTAAATGCCACTGAATCTCGGGCCCTCTGGGTCCCATCAGAAGTCTGTCTAAATGGTGACAGGAAAAGGGTAAAAGAGACACTGACATTAAGAAACAGGCCAGGATTGTTTTTAAGAAATGTGCCCTTAAGACAATTATTTTAAAAGATGCAAACAGTATTTTTAGAGACTAATTTGGAAATATCTGTAAGAATTTTAAATGTTCATTTTCTTAGACCAAGAAAGCCCACTGCTAGACATTTTTCCCTATATATATATATTTGAAAAATCTCTCCAAGATATATGTACAAATATTATCTCTGCAGTACTCTTTTTAACAGCCAATAACTAAAAGCAATCCAAATGCCTATCAAATGGTTACTGGTTAAACAAATTATAAAGAATCTATGTTATAGAAAGACATTCCAATAAAAAACAGGAGAAGGTTAGAATAAACCCTGTGGAATTGGATTAGATTTGGAGGTATCAATATAACTCATGGTTTTTAATATATATACAGAAGCACAGATACAGAAATATAGATGTATATATAGGTAATACATCTATGGATATATAGGTATAGATATAATAATGTCTACTGAGCAAGCCTGGAAGTAATGACATCCCAATATCAATGAGCACACCTAGCATCCCAAATTTTGGTTTCTAAATACCATTCTCTAATTAAAGGAACCAGGACTCCTTGGAGAAATGGCTGGTTACCAGAAATAGGTCAGAGAATACAGAAATAGGCCTAGAACATTTGATATCAGAAAGTAAACAAGTGCTCAAAAAATGATAGAGACATTTCTAAGAGACTTAGGAGCCAACTTAAATGAGCTCCCAATGGCTAAAGCTGAGAAAATTTGAACAACACAAATAACATTGAATTATAAAACACAGAACAATATAAATACACAAAAGTTATCTTGTATAAATAAATAATTGCTTACATAAGTCAAAGGGAGAAAAGGAAAAGCTGTTCCTCACAGAATACTAATTCATAAATGTAGAAAATGGCATTAAGCAATGCCTCTGTAGAAATTGTTGCAGTCAAGACCATTGATGGATGCTAAAATTATTATGTCTCTTGCAGACATTAGACTAGTCTGAAGGCTTTCTTTACCTTTGCCAACTTCCCCATCCCCAATCAATCTCTGGCACACTTAATCCTATCTTTGTGTCTCTTGTTGGCATATAGCAGGAATGGTTCAGGGAAGCAGGCAGTAAAATGCATATCTGGGACTGGTTCACTCACCACCCAGTAAGGAAAAAAAACAAAACTTAAGTGTGGTGGTAACTTGAAAACATAGCCAGGTAGAAGGATGCAGCCGCAATAATTTAAAAGATATGAGTATGGGGTATTCCAAAAAGACGGCAGGGTTGCAGATTATTGCAGTAATATATTGAGACCCTGAAAAAAAATGAGAAATTAAGGGTCATTAATAAGTAACGAAAGCTAAGTGTGAGAGCCAGAGGACTTCTCTGGTTATTTATAAAGGTGCCCTTATATCTTGTAGTGTAAGAATACACATAGCTAAGCAGAAGACAGATCTGACAGTTCCCGAGCTTCAGGGACATTTGAATGGTCAATCACAAAAAGGTCTGTTGTTGGAAAAACCTAGTAATCTGAAAAATAGGATGGGGACATCTGGATGGATGCCACAGATTTTGGAGCTGAAGAGCCTCCCTGAGTCCAAAGGGCTTACAGTGTAGCCCAACCTTCCCTAGGAAGAGGTAGCATTTGCCCTGTGCTAGAAAATAGTAGAGAAGCCTCTCCGCAAGACAACAGGTGCCCCCCTCAGGAACTGTTGCACCTCCTCTCCTGGCACCTCTTCTCTAGCATTACCCAGTTAAGGAAATGAATAGACTATGTAGTCAAGGAGTTGTGAGAATTAGCTAGCATGTAACTATAGGAGCCAGGGATGTACTCCTGGAATCAGACTTTGAAGATGCCTGATCAAGGGACCCAGGATGTAAGATTGGTTAATCACGAATTCATTGGCTTGGGTTGCTTTCTTGGGACATGGGATTTAACATCCTAGCAAGTATTCCAGGGGCTGGGGCAAATCCACAGCCAGGATAACATTTAGCATCCTAGAAAAAGTAATGGCCATGCTGAGCAAAGTAGAAATGCTTCAGTTGCCCTGGCAGATGGTACAGGGAGGAATAAAA